>NW_027096725.1:0-40000 GCF_019320115.1 Miscanthus floridulus | reverse complement strand
CTTGGGAGATATTATGACCGATGATGTTTATAGAGATGAAGATGAGAAGGAAGAAAAGAAGGAGAAGAAAGATGAGAAGAAGGATGACAAGAAGAAGAGCATGGCATTCAAGGCCACATCATCCAAGGGCAAAGCTAAGTAAGAAACATCAAGTGAAGATGATGATTTATGGGATGATGATGATGATGAGAAGATGGCTCTCTTTGTCAAGAGATTTGGCAAGTTCATGGTGAAGAAGGGCTATCGTGCTAGGAGAAAGAAGTCTTCATCCAAGAACAAAGAAGAGTCAAGAAGATGCTTCAAGTGTGGAAGCAAAGATCATCTTGTTGCTCAATGTCCATACAATAGCGACAATGATGATGACAACAAGAAGAACAAGAACAAGGACAAGAAGGAAAAGAAAGTGAAGAAGGACAAGATGGCCTTCAAGAAGAAGGGTGGTTCATATGTAGTCACTTGGGATAGCGATGCTTCATCAAGTGATGATGATGATGATAGTGATGATGTCAAGACCACCAAGAAGAAGGTTCTTGCAAGCATTGCTATCAATGAGAAGCCTTCTCTCTTTGAATCTTCATCATGCTTCATGGCTAAGGCCACTAAGGTACAATCTTATGATGATGAAAGTGATGAAGAACATGATGATGAAAATGAACATGAAAATAAAAATGATAGTGATAGTGATGATGATGAGCCTACCAAAGATGAATTGTTTGACATGCTAGAAGATGCTAAAGAACATTTTGACATTAAGAGAAGAGAATGCAAGAGCTTGAATAAGGAGGTAAAAGCCCTTAAGCAAGTCCTTGATGAGCTCAAAGCAACTCATGAGAGGCTAGAGGAAGCCCATGAGAAACTAGGCAAGGCTCACAAGAAGCTTGAAAAAGCTCATTCTTCTTTGCTTAATAAGCAAAATAAAAAGAAGCATGTTGAAACTTGCAATATAGGCTTAACTTGTGATATAATTGATGAATCATTATCTATGTCTATCATTGTTGCTCCCACTAACCCTTCTTGTAGTATTTCCACCTCCACCTCATCTAGTAGTGACGGTCTCACTTGTGATGCCTCACTAGTGGTTGAGAATGAGAACCTCAAGAAGGAGGTCAACAAGCTCACTCACACCTTAGCTAAGGCTTATGGTGGTGAGGACCACTTGCTTATGTGCTTGGGTAGCCAAAGAGCTTCTCTGTACAAAAAGGGATTGGGATACACCCCCAAGAAAGGCAAGGCGGCCTTTGCTCCTCACAAGACTAGTTTTGTGAAGAACAATGGTTAGTTTTGTACTAGTTGCAAGCAAGTTGGTCATGTAGAGCAAAAATGCATGAATAAGAAATCACAAGCTAATGTATCCTTCATAAAGCTTGATTCATGCTATATGCTTACTAAGAGTATAAATGGTGTGAAGGCTAAGTTTATTGGTAAACCATGGATGGGCTCAAAGAAGAAAGCTATTTGGGTACCAAAGAGCTTAGTGACTAACCTTCAAGGACCCAAGCAAGTTTAGGTACCTAAAAAGAATTAATCTTTTTTTGTAGGTTAATTACAAAGCCGAAGGAAGGCATTGGGTTCTTGATAGTGGATGCACTCAACACATGACCGGAGACGTAAGAATGTTCAACTCAATCAACACCAATGACAATGATGGTTATGATAGTATCACATTTGGTGATAATAGCAAAGGCAAGGTCAAAGGGCTTAGTAAGATTGCAATATCCAATGACATGAGCATATCCAATGTGTTGCTAGTAGAGAGCTTGAACTTTAATTTGCTATCTGTGGCTCAATTATGTGATCTTAGATTCAAATGCATATTTGGGGTAGATGATGTAGAGATCATAAGTGTAGATGGCTCTAATTTGATCTTCAAAGGCTTTAGATATGAGAATCTATACTTGGTTGATTTCAATGCTAGTGAAGCTAAATTATCTACATGCTTGTTCACTAAGTCTAGCATGGGTTGATTATGGCATAGAAGGCTTGGTCATGTTGGAAGCATGACTTAGTTAAAGGCTTGAAAGATGTTGTGTTTGAAAAGGATAAGCTTTGTAGCTCTTGTCAAGCCGGCAAACAAGTTGGGAATACCCATCCTAAGAAAAGCATGATGAGCACTAGCAAAGCATTTGAGTTATTGCACATGGATTTGTTTGGGCCAACATAATACACTAGTATCGGTGGAAACAAATATGGCTTTGTGATAGTGGATGACTACACTAGATACACATGGGTATTCTTTCTAGTGGACAAAAGTGATGTGTTTGCAACATTCAAATCATTTGTCAAGGGCATTCACAATGAGTTTGAAATAACTATCAAGAGAGTTAGAAGTAACAATGGTAGTGAGTTTAAGAACACTAGAATTGATGAGTTGTGTGATGAATTTGGAATTAGACATCAATTCTCGGCTAAGTACACTCTACAGTCAAATGGCCTTATTGAGAGGAAAAATAGAACACTCATTGATATGGCAAGGTCTATGCTTAGTGAGTATAATGTTAGTCAATCTTTTTGGGCCGAAGCTGTCAACACGGCTTGCTATTGTAGCAACCACCTCTATTGTCACCCATTGAAAGAGAAGACACCATATGAGCTCTTGAATGGTAGAAAGCCCAACATTGCATATTTTCGGGTCTTTGATTGCAAATGCTATATCTTGAAGAAGGCACTAGATTGGGTAAGTTTGACAAGAAATGTGATGAAGGATTCCTACTTGGTTATTCCACTACAAGCAAAGCATATAGAGTTTGGAATTTGGATAGTGGTACTCTTGAGGAAGTTTATGATGTTGAATTTGATGAAACCAAGGGTTCACAAGTATAGAATGAGAACATGGAAGATATTAGAGGCATTCAACTTTCAAATGCCATGAAGAACATGGATGTTGGTGAATTGAGACCTAGGCAAATGAATGATGATGAAGATGATCAAGTGCAAGTGCTCTCTAACTCAAATGTGCAAGATGATACAACTCAAGCTAGTACAAGTGGATCTCATGATAATGAACAAGATCAAGTGGCTAGTACATCATCTCAATCAAATGATCAAGCAATCAAGTTCCAATCCTCCAACCAACCAATGTTACAAGGGATCATCCATTGGACACTATCATTGGTGATATTTTAAGAGGTGTTCAAACAAGGTCAAGATTGGCTTCATTTTGTGAACACTTCTCATTTGTGTCATCTATTAAACCAAAGAAGATAGATGAAGCATTGATGGATGTTGATTGGGTGAATGCTATGCATGAAGAATTGAACAATTTTACAAGAAATCAAGTATGAGAATTAGTAGAAAGACCAAAGGGACATAATGTGATTGGAACCAAATGGGTCTTTAGAAACAAGCAAGATCAAGATGGGATAGTAGTAAGGAAAAAAGCAAGATTGGTAGCACAAGGCTATACACAAGTTGAAGGTCTTGACTTTGGAGAAACATATGCCCCGATTGCTAGATTGGAAGCAATTAAAATCTTGCTACCCTATGCTTGTGCCCACAACATCAAGCTCTATCAAATGGATGTTAAGAGTGCATTTCTTAATGGTTACATCAATGAAGAAGTATATGTTGAGCAACCTCCCGGTTTTGAAGATGATAAGAAGCCCGACCATGTGTACAAGTTGAAGAAGGCATTGTATGACTTGAAGCAAGCACCTTGAGCATGGTATGAGAGATTGAGGGACTTCCTACTCTCTAAAGGGTTCATGATGGGCAAGGTTGACACCACTCTTTTCATCAAGAAGATTGGAAAAGATCTATTTATATTGCAAATCTATGTTGATGGCATCATATTTGGATCAACCAATCAAGACTTTTGTGATGAGTTTGGAAAGATGATGGCTAATGAGTTTGAAATGTCCATGATTGGAGAGTTGAGTTACTTTCTTGGTCTTCAAATCAAGCAATTGAAGAATGGTACATTTGTGAGTCAAGGCAAGTATATCAAGGACATGATCAAGAAGTTTGGCATAAGTGATAGCAAAGCTATTAGTACACCAATGGGAACAAATGTCAACTTAAATAGTGATGCAAGTGGCAATATGGTGGATCAAAAATTGTATCAGTCTATGATTGGAAGCCTACTCTATGTGACCGCATCAAGGCCGAATGCCATGTTTAGTGTATGCATGTGTGCAAGATTTTAAGCCTCACCAAGAGAAAGTCATTTGAAGGCTACAAAGAGAATATTGAGGTACTTGAAGCATACAACAGATGTTGGTTTGTGGTATCTCAAAGGAGCAAAGTTTGAGCTAGTTGGTTACTCTGACTCAGATTATGCGGGATGCAAAGTTGAAAGGAAGAGCACCTCAGGCACATGTCAACTATTGGGAAGATCACTTGTTTCATGGTCATCAAAGAAGCAAAATAGTGTTGCATTATCAACCACCGAAGCCGAATACATATCCACCGGTAGTTGTTGTGCAAAAATACTTTGGATGAAGGCCACTTTGAGTGACTTTGGAATCAAGTTCAAGAAAGTGTCATTGCTATGTGACAATGAGAGTGCAATCAAGTTAACCAACAATCCGATTCAACATGCAAGAACAAAGCATATTGATGTCCGCCACCATTTCATAAGAGATCATCAACAAAAGGGGGATATTTGCATTGAGAGTGTTGGCACTGCTGATATATTCACCAAGCCATTGGATGAGAAAAGGTTTTGCAAGCTAAGAAATGAGTTGAACATATTGGATTTCTCAAATATGTGTTGATGCACCCCTCACTTATATGGCATGCCTCTCCTTCGAGCAACCTAAGGTAAAAGTTGATTGGCATGACATACATCCTTGCTAAGGACTTGTTTAGTGCATCTAGACATCTTTCATATTTAATAGGCTCATTCATGAAAATCAAAGGAATTTGATGATTGTATGGTACCACTATTGCTTCTATGCTTATTTTGATCTAGTGGTAGCATATGACATATTTGTGGGCTTGTAAACCTAGTGTTTAATCTAGAAAATGAGCTCTAAGTGTTTAACTCAACATGGTACAAGATAACCCTTAATTAGAGGTGTGAAGAAGCTTGTCCTTGGATCAAACCGAGTTAAATATATTTGGCAAATATTCTTGTTTGAACCAAATTTAAGAATATAATCCTCACCCCATTGATTGATATTGATAATCTCGACCCTGCAAGTGGTACTATCTATATTTTAAGTCTTTGTGGTCATTGATGACAAAGGGGGAGAGAAACAAAGATATAAGTGAAACAAAGACATAAGTGAAACAAAGACATAAGTGATAGGGGGAGAAATAACAAAGATATTAGTACATGGGGAGAAAGAAGTGTACTAAGATAGTGAAAAGACAACAAAGAAGGAGAATTTGACATGGGGGGAGGAATATGACAAAGAAAAGGGATTAATTAAAATTTTGAGCACACAAGTAGGGGGAGCAAGCTCATGAACTTGTATGGTGCATTTGAATGTGCATTTCATATGTTTGCTTGCATGGCACAAGTTTTTAATTTCAATATCCATGCTTGTGTGGTGTATGCTAGTTGTAGGTTTGAATGATAAAATGAAAAATGTGTGGATATCTAATGATTTCATTTCCAAGTAGTATCAAGCTAACTATGGTGCTAAGGATGGTATAATGGTGCACTCCGATTGGTATCATGCTTCAAAGGTCCATCTTTTATACCTTAGCATCATTTGGTAGACATTGTCTCCTATATTTCCTATCTAAGCATATATGCAAGCTACAATCCAAACTCTTAGCACATATGTAGTGGGAGCATTTGCTACCATATGAAGTTCATGAAACTTGTCCATATCCTTTTACACATGGTAAATATGTTTGGGCAAGCAACATAGATTCAATTGAATTTTAATTCATATCTTTGTGAAAGGGTTGTCATCAATTACCAAAAAGGGGGAGATTGAAAGCTCTAGTTTGGTTTTGGTGAATTAATGAAACCCTAAGTGCTAACCTAGTTATCAAGTGATCATGAGATAGGTAGCACACTCCAAGTCATGAAGCAAATGAAGATCATAGCATGATGAAGATGATGCCATGGTAATGATCAAGTGCTTGGACTTGGAAAGAAGAAAGAGAAAAACAAAAAGCTCAAGGCAAAGGTATAATTTGTAGGAGCTATTTTATTTTGGTGATCAAGACACTTAGAGAGTGTGATCACATTTAGGTTTGATAGCCATACTATTAAGAGAGGTGAAACTTGTATCGAGATGCGATTATCAAAGTGCCACTAGATGCTCTAACTCATTGCATATGCATTTAGGATCTAGTGGAGTGCTAACACCCTTGAAAATGTTTGTGAAAATATGCTAACACATGTGCACAAGGTGATACACTTAGTGGTTGGCACATTTGAGCAAGGGTGAAGAAGTTAGAGGTGAAAAGGAGTTAGTCTTGCTGGTCACTGAGTGACCGAACGCTGGTCTCAGAGGGACCGGTGCATCCGATCAAGTGTGGCAGCATAGACGCCAGCGTCGATCATCGACCGGATGCTGGGTCACGGACTGACCAGACGCTGAGGTCTAGCATCCAGTCATGTTGATAGATAGCGCAGAATGAAGTCAACAAGTGACCGGACACTGGCTGTGTCCAGTCGAGCATGACCGAATGCATCCGGTCGTGAAATATCGTTTCTAGAACCTTACTAGAAATGACCGGACACTAGAGGCTTAGTGTCCGGTCAGTTTGTCCACAACGTCCGGTCAGCAGATGACCATTGAAATCTGATGAACAGTATTTGAAGCAGAGGGACATGTGGCATGAATCACGTGACCAGACGTTGAGGGCCAGCGTCCGGTCAATCCGACCGGAGCGTCCGGTCACCCCGCGTTGTGCCCAGTGAAGGGGTACAACGGCTCTATTTCGTGGGAGTTTCTATTTAAGCCCCATGGCCGGTTGAAACTCACACCTTTGGCCATTTTCATTGACATCGCAACCTTGTGAGCTTAGCCAAAGTCCTCCCACTCATCTTCATCATTGATTCATCATCTTTGTGAGATTGAGAGTGAATCCAAGTGCATTGCTTGAGTGATTGCATCTAGAGGCACTTGGTGTTTGTGTTTCACTGTGGGATTCACTTGTTACTCTTGGTGGTTGCCGCCACCTAAACGGCTTGGAGCAGCGAGGATTATCGAGCGGAGGTTGGTGATTGTCTTCGACTCCGATCATGGTGATTGCGAGGGATTCTTGACATTTCCCTGCTGGAGAGCCAAAAGGTACTCTAGTGGATTGCTCGTGGCTTGTGTGATCCTCATCTTATGTTGGTTGTGCGGCACCCTATCGAGGGTTTGGCGTGTGATACCAATTAGCGCGTGAACCTCTAAGTGAGTAAATCGCCACAACGAGAAGTAGCTTGCCGGCAAGCAAGTGAACCTCGGTAAAAAATCATTGTGTTCATCATTGATTCCGAGGTGATTGGTCTTCATTGTTATTCATCCTTGTGATTGATTGGTTCCTTTATCTACACGGCGGTATAACCTTCTAGATCACTCTCTTTACATTACCGCAAACTAGTTGTCAAGCTCTTTAGTGTAGCTAGTTGTGAGAGCTTGCTTGCTTGGTTGGTGTGGCTCTTTAGTTGGCCTTTGAGAGCACACTAACATAGGGTAGTGTCATAGCTATTGTGTGAATAGATATTATCTAAACTAGAATTGTGGTAGGTGGCTTGCATTTTGAGTAGGCTAGCGCAACACTTGCTTCGCCTCATAATTGTCTAACCATTTTGTTAAGTGTTGTTGTAGAAATTTTTATTAGGCTATTCACCCCCCTCTAGCCTTTAGGACCTTTCAGCTCATTTAGCTACCTAGCAACTAATTATTATAGAGCTATAAAAATTACAGTGAGCACCTAATAATATTAGAAATTTACTGTGAAAGTTTCAGAGCCAACACTATCACCAATTTATCATAAAAAATCCTACAAGTTTATATTTTACAATATTAAGCATCTCAAATTAATTAGATAACTCTAGAAAATATTATAAAACTATGTGAACAAAATATACTAGCAGATAGATCATGATTTTAGGAGCTTAACAAAATTGGTTTCACAATTTTTGGTTAACTACACAATTTTATATTGAACTTAGAAGTTTGCCTTAGAAACTAAATTAGAAAATACTTAGAAAAGAAAAAAGGGCCGTTGGCCACCATTCGGCCCAGCAGCCTGGTGGCCCAGCGTGGAGCGCGGCCCACGCGCGAGATGGCCCATGGCGGGGAGCCTGGGCTGGCACTTTAGCCAATAAGCCCTCGGACTTTTCCCGAACCATGACTAGGTCCTAAATACTATTTCTTCCTTTCTCTGACGAATTCAATTAACACCCGGGATTTTTTCAAATTTCCCCACACGCACCCCTGGCCATCCCGTGCACAGAGGCGCGACGAGCGGTGGCACTGAGCGTCCACACTGGACACTAGGGGCCTGCACGGACCCATTTAGCGGGCCGGTCGCCATCTACGTCTAAATGCGCTAAGATGGACGGCGGTTTGGGACTCGGAGGCGCACTGTCGCTTGCTGCAGCAGCGAGGGGCTACCCGCGGCGGGGGCGTGACTGTTTCGGCGAGCCTACGCCCTCATGGAAAGGTAGAGATGGCAGAAAAGCATTAGTAGCTCACCGGGATTCATGCTGCGGTGACGGTTGAGGCAAGGAAAAGCTAAGGTGGTCTAGCCACGTGCGCCAGGGCACGGCGGCGACGCCCCGAGCCAAACACCGACGTGTCACCACTTCACCAATGAGTGCCCAGGCCAAAACAGTGCGAGCACCGGATAGAGGGAGTCAAGGCGAGTTCAGGGTTACGACCAATTGAACTATTACCACTCCAACATGCCTTACCTCCCAACCTACCGATTCAGCGGCGCCCATGACCGACGACGAGCAAAAGGCCAAATTGTCGGTAGGGCATGATCGAGCTTGAGGGGAAGGAGATGACTAACCTACTTCCTAAGCTACCCGCTAGAGCGAGGAATTGAATGGCGAAGCCGCTGGCGCTAGGAGGAAGGGGGAGTGGTGGCTCCACGCTCAGCGCGGTTGTGGGGGAGGTCACATGAGTGAATTCGAGCAGATTAAGACAACGCGGCCCCGATTGATGGCAGCGGTACGAGCATACGTGCACGGACGACGAGACCAAGAGATTTGGCATGATGCTTTGGAATTAGAGCGGCCCCACTCGAGCAGGGATCACCGCGTCGGCTAGCGGAACAGGGCGAGGCAGGGAAATGTCCATCGCCGTTGCGTCCGACCCTCGACTCATCACATCGGCAAGGTTCTAGCTAAGGACCAAGCGGGGTAGGTAGGACGAGGGGCGGGACGAGCACCACGTCCATCGTGCAATACAACCGCAACCATGGTGCGGCCTAGCGGCCAGCCGTGCGAGCGCGGCGCGCGTGCAGCAGCGGGACCGGCCGTAGCTAGCTAGGACCGGCCAACGCCAGGTCGTAGGCGCTGCGCGGCATTACCCGGGCACGCGAGCTGGCCAGCAGCAGCAGCCCTGCCATGGCTTGAGCCCGTCGCCAGCAGCGTCCACGCGCGCGGTGACTGCGAACCCGGGCCGAGAGGTAGCAACTGGTGATGTGCACGCATTTTAAAGCGAAGCAAAAGCTACTAGCGATCACGATCGAGGCTCAACTAATTCCCCTAACCTAAAGTCAATACTAACACCCAACTGACGAAGCAAACCTCATGTCTAGAGAGCGACCAGAGAGGAAGATAGGGAGGTGCCAACATGAGTTCGTCACGTTGAACGCCGGTTCATGGACAGAGCACCAACACGTGGTTTACCACGCGTTCCAACGAAGTTTGGGACATTTTTACGAGAGCAACATGACACCCAACACAACAACCATCTATGCCATGCTAAGTACTCACTTTGGTGCAATCAACAATATCAAAACATGCGGCTAGTGTTTAAATATTTTTGTTAGAAATTGAATGTCAAAATAACATTGTCTTACTACTTTTCCATACTTAGAAAAGTTAAGGATTCAATTCAACTAACAGCCATTAACACTTCTGTACAATTTTTAAAAGGCCTAAACCCTATTAACTGCTACCAATAACTATTTCATGCAATAGTCCATACCTTATACTAATCCATAGGAGCAAAAATTTTAAACACCATTTTAACTATTTTGCTCAATATAATTCATCAAAAATGATATTTTTAACAATGATTCAAGTGTTTGCCGACTTAACAAAAAGAGCTTATCTTAACGTCAAATTTGATTTTCGAGCTCCCAAGAGCACTAGTCAACACTATTTATTTTGATTTTTCTCACCCACGAAAGTGAGTCACATAGGATTCGCTTATCATTTCTCGTGCGTTATAAATTTTAAAATCCAAAAACTGATTTGGCTAATTCCTCTCGGACCTAAACCTCAGTGCTAAACAAGCTCCTGGTGTTACAATATAAAGCATTTGGAACATACATTTAAAACATAATGTATAGCCATTACAACACCCGATCTTTGTTTACAACATTCCGATCTACTTTTACAACGCCAATACGAAACACTTGCAACGTACCTCTAAAATATTCAAAATGGTTGAAACATATGTTTGCAACGTGCGCTGAAAGCGCAACATCTCCTTAATGCTTGGGAAAGCGGGGCCATGGAGAGGGAGGAAGACGGGCAACCAAATCACAGGAACTTGCACAAATAATGACCAAACTGTACGAATTTTAATCAATCCAACACACAACACTGGCAAAGAATAAATTCGATCTCTTGCTTGCGGGAATAATTCGACAGATTACGCTTTCCTCAAGGCATTGTTTAAAGAATGATATGAAAATTTGTCCTAAGAGTCCCATGAAACAAACGAGTAGTTGCCAGTTGGAGGATGCATGGTAATACAAATCATGAAGAACCCATATCGCTGAAGCTCTGAGCAATTGTATTTGTGCCTGTATGCTTGAGCCTATTGTACGCCTACCCACCTGGCATAGTCGATCCACCTGCAGAGAAGCATAGTCAGTAGGTTAACTGATAAGGACAGACAGCAGTGTTAATCCCCTGAGGGTACAGAATACTCACAGTAGAGAACCCAAAAACGTATTCCCAGTCCGAACTGCAAAACTTGCTGCACTCAATACTAGTTTGTGTTGGTGCAGTAGTGGCTCGAGCATCCGCTGTTCAATCACTCCAGCCAAAACCTGGTATCTGTTCAAAGTTCAAGAACAAAACGATCGTAAACCGTTTGGATGCCATTGTTTTAGAAAACCATTGTATCAAGAAACTGTAGTTTTGGAAACACAAGACATGCAAAACCATGTTTTAGAAGGAAAAAAAATAGGTGCTGCATGCCTGCGTGGAGTTTCTAAAACTGTAAAAACATTGGCCTGTTTGGATGACGTGCGAAACCATGGTATCAAGAAACTCTAGTTTTATAAGCTAAAGACATACAAAACTGTGCTCTAGAAAAAAGAGGTCATGAGGAGGTCATGAGTTGAGTTTCTAAAACTACATACAAAAAGATGGTTTTGACAAAATCATGGTTTCAAAAACTGCAAGGTTTGTTGTATCCAAACACCCAGGAGGTTTTGAAACCAAATTATTTTGCATAACTGTAGTATTTATCCAATACTTTGCACCATTGGGTTTCAACTCTAGCAATAAGTTAATGAATGATTGTTATGGCATCTACTATAAGGAGTTGAGACAGCAATATTTTCTTCTTTTGCAATGGATAATATGCCATTAGCATTTGGTACTTCACAATAACAACAAAGCAACGACAAGGGCTTGTAGACATACAATCAGAAATGTACAAGAATTGTAGTTATACTAAAGTTCAAAAATCATAGATCATATATGAACTGCACAGTAGCTTGCATTGATATAGCATAGAAAATAAGGGATGAACAAAATATTTAACAAAGAATAAAGAGCAGTGATACATTTGCATTAGCCCTTTCCATCAAAAGTAGTAAAAAATATATCTCAGATGATATCCTATTATCCTGAAATGGATTTTCTGCCTTTGAGGAAACTGCTCCCACCATATCGGTTGGGGCATAACAAAAGTTTCAATAAACCAAGATATTACAATGAGAGAGATTATTCCTGCCATACATTCCAAATCAACTCATACAGGATCATCTTTGGGACAGGCAAAAAAGAGAAACACACTATTTTTTGTACTTTGATCCCCTTGTCATTTATGTAACCAGCGGTACTTTAAATTTTTCCACATTCTCATCTAGGTATACAAACTCTCAAAATGCATATCTATGTCCCTATACTTGCTAATTGTGCCACTCATGGTCCAAATCAACCTAAAAAAAAAAGGCAGACCCAGTGCCACTCATGGTCCAAATCAACCTAATGACCTAAATTTTAACCCCGTGTATTATTAGGTTCCACGTTATCGCATAGTCTGCATGCCACGTATGTGTTTTTTTTTAAGGAAAAACACCAGGGGAGGCTCCCACTTCCATTTTTATTAAAAATACAGAAAACAAAGAAATTGAACAAGAGATCAAAGCCTACAGAGAGAGAAAAACAGCAAAGGAAGCTAAGCAAGCTCTCCCCAGTGGGGGACAGAGAAGGAAAGAAAGTCAATCCAGTTTGGGAAGATAAGCCTATTTTCATCATTAGTCTATGAGATTGAAGTCTTGCTTCATCTATGAAGTCCTGCTTCCAAGAAGCAATCCTTGGATGTGTGTTCTCAAAATGCCATGTATGTGAGTCAGCACTATCTATATGATTATATAACCTTGAGTAGTGGAATTAGTAAATTTAGTAACGGTGCATATAGTAGGGATTCTCCAAACGGTTTCTCTCCACAAACAGACGAATCCCTACAAATGGAAACTGTTTCTAGAGAGAAACGATAGAATCCCTAAAACATTTCTGATATTCAGAGCCAGAACCAGAAACATTTCTTGAATTCTCCTAGAAACCAGAAAAACTTGTTTCACAGGAGAATCAAAATCGGTTTCTCTCCAGAGAAGTTTCTTCGACAAACTGAATCCCTGCAAAACAGGGCCATATATTTGCATTTTGAGAGCAAGGACCTAGATGAGAATGTGGGCTAAGCTTAAGGAGTGCTGGTGAGTTTCACTCTTTATGTATGTCCCACATGCTACCATTTCCATCCCCACAACCATACAAGTGTGTATGTCCTAGACTCCTAATACATCATATATCCATATAGCCTCCTACCGTGCAAACTGGAATAGTCACTCTAAACTAGAGGAATTCAACATAACATAATGACTTAGAGAAGTTCATCAAAGGAAATAATTAATCAATTGACAAATTAGAATATCAGGGAAATTGTTTGAGAAGATGATTGTTACCTGAGGTTACTGGAAACTGCCATGTACACACCATATGCAACACTAGTGGATAAAATTGGAAGATTCTCAACTTCACCGTCAAAATCCTTGCTGGCAGCCTGCCTTGCTTTTATCAGTGCATTGGTCACACCAGTGCCGACCTGGAAAAAAAATGACCATGCATTGTAAGCTCTTACATGTTCTTGAAAACTTGGCTTCAATAGCAAAGATGGTATTGAGCCATTTACTAGACAACTGATTGTTAGACACCAAAACTAAACAGTATCATCAATTTACCGCCTTGACCTGATTACTTATACAAGAACAAAGACACTCTGGAAGGTTGGTGATCTCTTTTACAAGTATTCATCAATATATCTAACATTTACACCACCTATACAAAAAAAAAAAAAACAATACATAATAGGTTTGCACGCTCCAGGGCTCACGGTTTTCCAATAACAATGGCCATCCATAGCAATATAGCATATACAAAGACAAAAATGATTCAAGCATTTCCTAAATATGTATGACATTTTTTTTTGTTTTACTTCCTGCTTAGCACGAAGAAGTTCAGAAAAGAAACTATGGCTCTAGTGTTGCAATTTAACAGTAAGTCGAAACAGACCGAGTGTTTTCCAAAGACATTACAATTGCATCATGACAAACTTACCAGAGAGGCACTAGTTCCGACAGCAAAAAGCTTTGCGCCATTCCTCTGCAAGAAGACAAATTGTGAGTTCATAACAAAAGGCCATAAAGCTACTCAATGTCAATTGTTGATTGTGAGCAACACAGCAGAGCACAGAAATTCAAATTTACCAAAATAGCGCCTACTCTCTGCAAAAGTGAGTACGATGTCCCAGACAAAGCAACCTGCAGCAGAAGTTCCATATAAGTTCACAAGTCCCAAAAAAAGATATAACTTCCCTTTCAGAACAAAAGAAAAAGTTCAATCTATACAAATATATCAGTAGAAGGGGGGGGGGGGGGGGGGGGGGGGGGGGGGGGGGGGGGGGGGGGGTGTTTAAATCTAAGGGACTTGATCCAATCCAATGAATAGTCAAGATCATGCTACCTGGAAGGCATTATCTGGGCAGTTGTAGAAGAACTTAGCAACAGCTCCAGAATTCACCGCTAGTGGTGGCTGTAAAGACACGGTTGGAGCAGGAAGCCATACAAGCATAAAATCTGCAACTATTGCCATGACCTGGAAAGTATTAAAAACTAATAGAGATTAAAAGTTTTGCAAAGGAAAACCAGTGAATAAATAAATATAGTTAACAACAGAGATTTAATTATTTTCTTTTCCTGCATTGCCATTAACTATAACTGTCAACACTGATTCACATTCAACTGTGAAGGCTGAGTTGGGAAGATCTTGCAGTTGAAATACTGTTTGGGAAAGGGGTAGACAATGTTAAGTGTATGGTTAAGGCTCTATCTATAGGCCCATCTATAGGCCCACTCTATATTTAGCCATGAGGCTCTCTATATATTGTCCCCTTTACCTCTGGAGAGATTGTACTCTGTCATCCCTAAGGTACGTAACATGGTACCAGAGCTATGGGATTAGGGTTAGAATTAGATTAGTCTGATCCAAGATCCATTTTTTTTCCCTTGGGATCCTCTCCTCTTCGCGCGGCCCGTCGCTGTGCCCTCCCGTCGCCCGTCTTCCCGCGTGGACAGCCCGTCGCCGTCTCATCGCGCGTCTTCGCGCGGCCCGTCGCCGTGCCCCTTCGCCCGACGGCCCGTTGCCGTCTCATCGCCCGCCCGCGACTTGGCTCGCGACTCGTCGCGTTGCATCGCGAATCATCCGTCGCGGGGCACGTCGCTCGCGACTCGTCTCCGTTGCGGGGATCGTCGTCTGCTGCTTCCGCTCGTCGCTGCTCGTCGCCTCTTCAACCTCTTCCATCTCCGGCTTCTCTGTTCTGCCCGCCTATTGTTGGAACAGAGCAGAGGAGGTCCTGATCGTCATCTTCCGCTCGTCGCTGCTCTACGCCTCTTCAGTCTCCAACTTCCCTGCTCTGCCCGCCTGTGGGAGCAGAGCAGAGGAGGTCTTGCACGTTCAGCAAATAGAGGGGGTCCTCTGCTTCTTATACCACAGTGGTAACAGATCGCTGCCTCCCTCCTCCTTGGTCAGCTGTTAACAGTTGTTTCCATCATGTCTCAGTCTCAACTCAACGCAATTGTCATCCGTATCACTTTAGAGGGTCCAAATTATCCTGAATGGGCCTTCTGTGTAGAAACTGCTTTAAGGGGTCATGGTTTACTACATCATTTAACTGACAATGCCTCTAAGCCTAAGGAGGATGGTAGTAATGCTACTGCAGTAAAGGATTGGGGTATCAATGATGGCAAAGTGATGGCTGCTATGGTCAATAGTACTAAACAATCCTTGATTATGAGTCTATCTAAGTTCAAAACTGCTAAGGCCATATGGGAAAATCTAAAGCAGCGCTATGTACAGGACAGTGGGGCTCTTTTACATAGTCTTATGCAGCAAACTCATGTCATAGAGCAGAATGATATGTCCATTGATGAGTACTATTCTGCTTTTGATCGATTGATGGGATCATTGACTTCCATGGTACCTGAATGTTCAGCTGATTCTTGTCCAGCACATAAATTTATTGAAAAGTTTTTCACCTACAGATTTGTCATGGGAGTTCGAGCTGAGTATGATTCCATCCGTACACGGTTGCTTCACAGTTCTTCTGATCTCACTATGTCAAATGCTTTGTCAGATTTGCTTGCAGAAGAAACTCGTCTCAAGTCCCTGTCCTCTACAGTGTCTCATGGTGTGTTGGCAGCTTCTCGGAGGACTAGTGCACCCAATAGTACCTCTGCCGAACCTTGTAAGCATTGTGGCAGGACTGGTCATCTTTCAGAAAATTGTTTCTCTCATCATCCAGAGAAGTTGGCTGAGTATCGTGCACGGCGTGCTGCTCATGGTGGTCGTGGTCGTGGTCGTGGTACTGGTTCCACTCCTAGAGGCTCAGTTTCAGTGGCTACTTCCTCGACTGTTAGTGCTCCCTCGGCTTGGGTGCTTGATTCAGGCGCTTCTTTTCATGTGACCTCTGATCAGTCCCAGCTGGTTGCCTGCAAGCCGGTCCCTGATGGTGCTTCTGTTCAGACAGCTGATGGTACATATTGTCATATCACTCATCAGGGTTCACTTTGCAATAATCACTTTTCTGTACCCAATGTTTCCTTTGTACCTCAGTTGTCTATGAATCTTCTGTCGGTTGGTCAAATTACCGACCAAAATTGCTTTGTTGGTTTTGATGACTCATCTTGTTTTATTCAGGACCGTCGCAGCGGGAAAGTGATTGGGACTGGCCATCGCCGTAAAGGTGCTTCTAGCCTCTACGTTTTGAACACTCTACGTCTTCCTTCATCCGTTCCATCTACAGCTCATGTCTCATCCGCTGCATCGTCTTCAGCCTCTTCATTTGCCAAGTGGCATCATCGCCTTGGTCATCTTTCTGGGTCTCGGTTGTCGTCCATGATAAATAAAGGTTGTTTAGGTCATACCTCTATTGAGTCTAGCTTTCATTGTAAGGGTTGTAAGCTTGGCAAACAAATCCAACTTCCTTACCCTTCTAGTGTTTCTCGTTCTGCTAGACCTTTTGATATTATTCATACTGATGTATGGGGTCCTGCACCTTTTGCTACAAAAGGTGGCCATAAATACTATGTCATTTTTATTGATGATTATTCTCGCTATACATGGATTTATTTCATGAAACATCGTTCACAATTGTGTTCCATTTATCAGTCTTTTGTTCGAATGGTTCACACACAATTTTCAGCTCCCATTAAAGTTCTTCGTTCAGACTCTGGGGGTGAGTACTTGTCTGCTGTCTTTCGCCAATTTCTATCGTCTGAGGGTACACTTGCACAGCTCTCTTGTCCAGGTGCTCATGCTCAGAATGGTGTTGCTGAACGAAAACATCGCCATCTTATAGAGACAGCTCGCACACTTTTGATTTCATCATTTGTCCCTTCTCATTTTTGGGGAGAAGCTGTTTCCACTGCTGTCTATCTCATCAATAGGCAACCTTCATCCAAATTGTCTGATCACTGTCCTGGTGAAGTACTTTTTGGTACTCCTCCTAGCTATGATCATCTTCGAGTTTTTGGATGCACTTGCTATGTTCTGCTTGCACCTCGTGAGCGCACAAAATCGACTGCACAATCTGTTGAATGTGTTTTTCTAGGGTATAGTCCTGAGCATAAAGGTTATCGATGTTATGACCCTTCTTCCCGTCGCATACGCATCTCTCGTGATGTTACCTTTGATGAGGATCGCCCCTTCTTTTATAACCCTTCCACTACCCCTTCATATTCTCCCACAGAGTCCACCTCTTTTTTGAGCCTTCCTCCAAATTCATCCAACGATGATGCCTTTGCACCATCTGATCCTCCTATTTCCATCACACCACCTTTACCTCCTACAACATCCTCGTCTCCATCTCAATCTTTTTCAAAACCACCTATTACACGTGTCTACAGCCGTCGTCCCTCCCAGCTTCCGTCTACTTCTCCCACCATGGCTAGTCCAGATGAGCCCGCTGCTGATGCTTCTAATAATAACATTGATGATTCACATGTTCATGAGTTACAGGTTGCTCCACGATATAATCTTCGAGACCGCAGTACCATTCATCCTGAAGAGAAGTACGGTTTTCCCCAATTGCATGCTGTTGTTGATGAGCCATCCACTTATCAGGAAGCTTCTCAAATTCTAGAATGGCAGCTAGCTATGTCTGAGGAACTTGCCGCCCTTGATCGTCAAGGCACTTGGGATCTTGTTCCATTGCCATCGCACACAGTACCTATTACATCTAAGTGGGTATTCAAAGTGAAGACCAAGTCAGATGGCTCTATAGAGAGATATAAGGCCCGTCTTGTTGCCAGAGGTTTTCAGCAAACTCAGGGTCTAGATTATGATGAGACTTTTGCACCTGTTGCTCATATGACGGCAGTCCGTACATTAATTGCAGTTGCAGCAGCTTCTTCTTGGCCCATATCTCAAATGGATGTCAAGAATGCCTTTCTTCATGGTGATTTGACTGAAGAAGTTTATATGCAACCGCCCCCGGGTGTTGTTGCTCCTCCAGGATATGTCTGTCGTCTTCGCCGTGCTTTATATGGCCTTAAACAGGCTCCTCGTGCTTGGCATGAGCGTTTTGTCTCCGTGATACGGGCTGCTGGATTTTCAGCTAGTGATCATGATCCGGCCTTATTTGTTCATTTGTCACCACGTGGCCGTACGTTGCTTCTTCTCTATGTTGATGATATGCTGATTACGGGTGATGATAAGGATCACATTTCCCATGTGAAGCAACAACTCAGTGCTGAATTTCAGATGTCTGATTTGGGTCCTCTCAGTTATTTCTTAGGCATTGAGGTCAAGCACTCTACTCAGGGCTATCATCTTTCTCAGTCTAAGTACATACAAGATCTTATTGCTCGTTCAGGCATCACTGATAGTCGAACTGCTGCCACACCCATGGATCTTCACTTGCAGCTTCGTCCCACTGATGGGGTACCTCTTAAGGATCCCTCTCGATATCGACACATTGTGGGCAGCCTTGTTTACCTCACTGTCACTAGGCCGGATATTGCTCATGCAGTCCATATTTTGAGTCAATTTGTTTGTGCCCCAACTTCTGTTCATTTTGGACATTTACTTCGCGTGCTACGCTACCTACGGGGGACATCATCTCAAAGTTTACTCTATGCGCATGATAATCCGCTTCAACTTCATGCTTACTCGGATTCCACTTGGGCGAGTGACCCAACAGATCGATGTTCCATCACTGGATATTGCATTCTTCTTGGCTCTTCTCCTATTGCATGGAAGTCCAAGAAGCAAGCAGCTGTATCTCGCTCTAGTACAGAGGCTGAACTTCGAGCCCTTGCCACTACTACTGCAGAGATTGTATGGCTTCGATGGTTGTTGGCTGATTTAGGCATCTCTTGTGATGTTGCCACACCTCTTCTATGTGATAATACAGGAGCCATACAAATTGCTAATGATCCTGTGAAGCATGAACTCACAAAGCATATTGGTGTGGATGCTTTCTTTACTCGGTCTCATTGTCATCAGAAGACTATTTCTCTCCAGTATGTGCCTTCAGAGTTGCAATTGGCCGACTTCTTCACTAAAGCACAAACTCGGGAGCAGCATCGGCTTCACTTGATCAAACTCAATGCTTCAGATCCTCCACTTCCACCTTGAGTTTGAAGGGGGGTGTTAAGTGTATGGTTAAGGCTCTATCTATAGGCCCATCTATAGGCCCACTCTATATTTAGCCATGAGGCTCTCTATATATTGTCCCCTTTACCTCTGGAGAGATTGTACTCTGTCATCCCTAAGGTACGTAACAGACAAAAGTAAACTAGTCATAAAAAATGTCGTAATTTTATAATCCGTTTACAGTTGAAGTAGCAAAACAATTAGTGGTAGTGTTTTTTCGCTGCAAGTATGAAAGGCTAAGGCAAACGGTTACCATTTATTAATGCAATTTCAGAATTTCCATATGATACTCTTTTCTGGCATTCTTGTAGCGCACATACAGTGAATGCATCAAGGAAATCAAACACTTAGGTGCGAACATCTTCTGGTTATTTATTTAGTACCAAATGAATTATAGAACTTATATTTTAATCATGTTAAAGTCTTTATAAAGGGGGGCAGACCCAGTGCCGGAGGCTCCCACATGAGTGGGGTCTGGGGAAGGGAAAAACCAAGGCAAGCCTCCCCCCCCCCCCCCCCCCCCCCCCAAAAAAAAAAATCTGCGGAGAGGCTACTTCGAATCCGCGACCTGGTGACTCGGTGAGACAGCTCTCACCACTGCACTAGGCCTGCCCTTCATGTTAAAGTCTTTATATTTAATAGAAATAGTACCTATTGCAGTAGTCTTTACATTTAATCATGCTCAAGTAGGTGGCAGACTGATGGTGTTTCTGCCACCAGCTCACCTGAAATGTGAGGCTAAGGCTATCAGCTCAGCTGGGTAAAACAATTCATCAAGAATCCAACCATCTCTTGGAATAGAATCCATGCAGTCCTAAGCAAGAACCTAGCCACCTCACCTAAGTGTCCCCGCTACAGATTGCAACAGAGATAGATTATTAAAGCATCACGGAGGCACCCACCCTGCGAGGCCACATACTCCGCCACCCCTTCCCATGCCGGCCACCATCTTTCTCCCATCCAGCAAGCACATGCCTACCATCATCTCCTACTTATCAGTAAGCAGATTCAATGGCCGCTGCCAATGTTTTCAAGGCGTCGCTTAATCGCCAAGGCGCTCCACGCGGGACGCCACAGCAGACGACTCGCCTTACGTGGAGGCCTCTGTTCTGGGCAGCGGGTAAACGCGTGAGAAGGGTTGGAACAACAACAACAACAAAGCCTTTAAGTCCCAAACAAGTTGGGGTAGGCTAGAGTTAAAACCCAGCAGAAGCCATCAAAGTTCGTGAATTTTCCAAGCACTCCTATCTAAGGCTAAGTCTTTGGGTATATTCCATCCTTTCAAGTCTCCTTTTATTGCCTCTACCCAAGTCAACTTCGGTCTTCCTCTGCCTCTCTTCACGTTACTATCCTAGCTTAGGATTCCACTATGCACCGGTGCCTCTGGAGGTCTCCGTTGGACATGTCCAAACCATCTCAACCAGTGTTGGACAAGCTTTTCTTCAATTGGTGCTACCCCTAATCTATCACGTATATCATCGATCCGAACTCGATCCCTTCTTATATGACCACAAATCCAACGCAACAAACGCATTTCCGCGACACTTATCTGTTGAACATGTCGTCTTTTCGTAGGCCAATATTCTGCACCATACAACATAGCAAGTCTAATCGCCGTCCTATAAAACTTGCCTTTTAGCTTCTGTCATACCCTTTTGTCACATAGGACACCAGATGCTTGGCGCCACTTCATCCACCCTGCTTTTAGCTTCTGTGAGAATGATTGGAAACGGTGGGGAAAACTAAGAGAGAAGGGGTGCACGGGAGAAACAGAGCGCGCCGGAGGGAGAGAGAGAGAGAGCGGGCACGCGGGAGATTCACCAGCAGGAGAGCGGGAGGGGAACCAGAAGCCACAGCTGGCCCGTGCGGACGTGTTCTCCCGCGCTGATGGGAGAAGTTGCTGCACGCCCGCCGCCGAGCCGTGCAGCCGCCTGTGCGGGCTGCGGCCATGTTCCCCCAATCGGCGCTGACCTGCAACATCTGGAGGAGAGAGGGAAGCAAGAGACAAAGAGGGGCGGAGGCGGAGCGGTAGTGGAGAACGAGAGAGAGAGAGATGCGGCGGTGCTGGAGAGAGGATTGGGAGTTCGAGAGATGAAGCAGGATGGTCAAAGGTGAGGGGTATATGGGCTGCCTGGTGGGCTGGGCCTGACTACTTCTTGCTCCTTCTCCTTTCTTTTCCTTTTTCCTTTTCGTTTTTCTTCATTATCTACCACTCTTAAGCTGTTTTTTAAGATTCCCTTAAGATGCTAAGGCATCGCCTCGCCTCACGCCTTAGTCGCTTAAGCGTAAGACGGTAGTCGGTCGCCACGCCTCGCCTTACCGCCTTGAAAACATTGGCCGCTGCCAAGCCACTCTCCTGTCTCCTCTGACCAGTAAGCTCATGCGTTCGCAGTCATCCTACTCCAGTGATCAGGCGTCTGCTGCCGCTCTATGCCCACTGGCTACCTGATGTTTGCCATTGTTTCTCCCTGTTGTGAGCAGGTGTGTCATCCGCCACCCTGCTCACCGTGGCAAGAATGCACCCTTTGCCACTATTTGCTCCCTGCCAGTGAGAACATGGACACAGGCCATCCTAATCCCCACAGGCTAGCAAGCACTTTGCTGCCGCCTTCCTCCTGCCAATTAGCAGCTGCATTAGCCTGCATACAGTCTGTGATGCACATCATCGCTGCTGCCGCGGTAGTCCTATTCCATGCCTGAATTTTACTGGAAAATCTTGCAAAAATGCTCCAAAGCCTTTTTTTTCTTTTTTTTTCTGTTCATTAGGTTCAACTCAGCGTGCTTGACATCAGAAGCAACAATACTCTCAATTTGGGTCATCCACTCATCCATTGTTCCAATCACTATGTTATTCTTTGTTATCTTCTGACCTACTACCTGGGCTAAATATGTACATTTGCAGTGTTATGCTCCAACCACATGAAGTGAAAATACTCCAGTCTGACACAGTTTGGCAGCCCTTGCCAGGCTATAATTGGTGGCATGATACAGTTCATTTGGCACACTGCCAGTGAAGTAGCAGACAGAACTCAATAAAAAGTTTTCAACTCTCCATGTCATGCAAAAACTCTTTTGCAATGCCACTAGTGGTGAACTGGTGATGCTTCAGGTAGGCAGTGTTCAAAAAACCGCAATTAAACGCTCACCTAGGTGCGCTTCAGCGCTGAACGGAGCCCTGGCGCCTCGCCTAGGCCATAGGTCAAATTAAACGCCAGCCAACGGGTAAGTGGTGTGGAATCAGAGGAAATCAGGAGGAAGGCAAGCTAGCACATGCAGAGGCGAGCAGTAGGAGCATGCGCAAACACGATGTTCTTGCGCCGTGGCCGCAGCCGCCAACTCCGCATCTTGCGTTGGTGTCAGCAGCAAGGAGAATCTCTAGCACTCCTCAAGTAGCCACTGGTGCAGCGCAGCCCTGCCACCCCACGCACACCTCCCTGGTGCTCCTAGACCCTGCGGCTGTGCGGGCAGAGACCCTGCGGCTGTGCAGACGGAGACCTGTGCGGGGGTGTGCGGCTAGCTGTGCTCCTGGGAGGGAAACAGGAGGGGAATAGAATGGGAGTGGATAAGGCTGGGTTGTGTGGTTTTTTAATGGGCCTGGGCCTCTTAATATCTTCTGGGCCAAGGGAAATACTACTGCTGGCTTGCTTGGCCTGTTGTAACAAGGCTAGACTGAATCTGTGATGCAGCTATGCACTTAAGCACATCCCAGCAACAAAAAGAAAAAAAAAACACAAACGCTTAATCATGTTTAATCTCCGCTTAAGCGTCCTAGGCGCTAATCAGTGGCCTGGCGCCTGCCTAGCGCCTAGCGCCTTTTGGAACCTTGCAGGTAGGTCTTGTTTTTTTTGAGATAAATTGATGGTTATTTGTACAGAGTTTTTATTTAAAAACACGATTATGTTAGTGTCTAGGTAGAGTGCAGAAAATACAGAAAGGCCTTACCATGTTGGTTTCAAAAGTCAAATACCAGATAGCAAAGTTATTAAAGAAACCATTGTAAAGGGACATATCTAGAGCTATCAGTTAACTTGTGCTAACATGCTAGCCACATCAGTTAAGGCAGTAAGCCAGCATGAAAATTGTCAAAACATATGTCCAGATAAGTCCTTAAAGCTGTCTAAATAGTAAGAAAACGAAAGGAGAAAAACACTATCCACTTAAAACCCTTTCTCATGTTTTACTATAGGACAGAATGTATTTTGACATTAAATATTATAGGGCTACCGTTTCTTTTATTTTTTTGAAAATTGATTTCATAATTTTCTAAGGGGACGGTGAAAGTGCATCTAGCCCTTTAGTGGGTTTTGGATGATTGAATGACAAAGTGATTAAAGGTCTAACCCGTTTGCTAAGTGTGGACAGGTAATAGGTTATCTCACATGTACTTAATGAAGCCAAAATGATGTGTTGTTGTATAAACAATCTAGTTCAAGCACAAGATAACAATGCAAATGGAATTCATGCAAAGGCTTTATTTATTGTGCGATTTCCATGTACTATGTGAAGGCAAGCACGGTAAAAATTAATTGATGAAACATGAGGGATTGCATATGGAATGGTTTCATATTTGAAGCTTGCTAAATTGAAATGAAAAAAGATAACAATACAAATGAATGGATGATTCAACACAAAATGTGACTTGATGGCTTGAGATGGTGAAGATAGCAAGGAAAGGCTTCGAGGTATTAAGCAAGGGTGAAGGGCTGATGGATAAGTTAATGATGGATAAGTCTCATGTGTGGCTGGTCTTTGTGGGGCTATGATGCTCACATGGTCATGGTCCTTGTGCCTGTTTTTCTGTTTTTAGGACAGCATCTTAGACTAGAGGACAGCATCTTAGAGGACAGCATCTTAGACTAGAGGACAGCATCTTAACTAGGACAGCATATTAGCATCTTAGACTAGCATCTTGACATATGCTTGGCTGGCTAGCAGCCTATAAATATGTAACCCCAATCCCTCAGGTTGGTATGGCATTTGTGTGAGCTTGTGTGAGAAATAGACAAGAAAATTGCCCCAACTCCTAGTGTCATCCTCTCTCGATGAGAGTAAGAATTCTCCTACTACCAAGAGTGAGAATTCAGCGACTAACAGCTGGTATCAGAGCCGTATTATCCTGTAGCCTGAGCATCTCTTGCTCATCTTCTCTCCCAGCCCCACAACAGCCCCAGCTGTTGGCAGCAGCAGCTCCTCCGGCCGCTCCTGTTCACTCCTCTCCTAGCTCGTCTGAAGCAGCCCTCTCCCCACGCAGCAGCCCCCCGGTAGCGCGTCATGTCCGCAGGGCAGTCTCAGCGCTCGGTCGCCTCGAGCACGCGGCGTCGGCAGGAGGCCGAACTTGCCGTGGCAGAGGAACGCGAGCGAGCGGCGGCAGAGACCGCTGCGGCAGCGGCAAGGGCGTCGAGGCTGGCAGCGGCGGAGCTGGCAGCAGCCAGAGCGGAGGCGGAGGCAGCGGCGGCGGCGAATGCAGCGCGTGCGGCGGCGGCGGAGGTCGAGGCTCTGCGCGGCAGCATCGGCAGCTCCATTTCCGCTGACGACACCGCCGACGCGGACCTCGAGCTGCTAGGGAGGGAGGCAGCGCGAGCGCGGGCGGTGCAGTGGGCAGCCGCGCACGTCCACGAGCGTGGCGGTAGCCCAGACAGGCGTGGACGCGTCGGTGGCGCTCCTGGAGGAGGCGCGCACGGCGGCGGCGCTCGCACGGCGGCGGCGCTCCTGGAGGAGGCGCGCACGGCAACGGTGGCGGACGGGTTGATGGAGAGCGCGGCCTTCACAGGCAGCGTGGCTCTCTCTCCCCGGATAGGTACCGACGGGTCGATGGAGAGCGCGGCCTTCACAGGCAGCGTGGCTCTCTCTCCCCGGATCGGTACCGTGGTTACCACGGGCTCCAGGCTGTTGTCAGGGACGTCGGTCCCGGCGGTGGGTGGCCTACCCTCACCAAGACCAACTACGTCGAGTGGGCTGCGGTGATGAGGGTAAAGCTCCAGGTGCGGCACATGTGGGAGGCAGTCCGGTATGGCGACGTCGACTACGACCTAGATCGACGGGCGCTGGATGCTCTCATCGCTGCAGTCCCGCCCGAGATGCAGTTCTCGCTTACCAGCAAGCGGACTGCCAAGGAGGCTTGGGATGCCATCGCTGCGGCACGCATCGGCGGCGACCGCGCCCGCAAGTCCACACTGCAGGCACTTCGCAAGGAGTGGGAGAACCTGGCCTTCAAGCCAGGTGAGGACGTTGATGACTTTGCTCTCCGTCTCAACACTCTGTTGCAGAAGATGGTGCAGTTCGGCGACGACACTTACGGCGAGGAGAGAGCTGTTGAAAAGCTCTTCCGCTGCGTCCCCGAGAAGTACAAGCAGATGGCTCGCTCGATCAAGTCTCTGTTGGATCTCTCCACGATGTCGATCGAGGAGGCGATAGGTCGCCTCAAGGTCGTCGACAGCGATGAGCCACAGTCCCTCTCGGGGCCCATCACCACTGGCGGGAAGCTCCTCCTCACTCGGGAGCAGTGGCTTGCCAGCCAAGGTGACCGGAGGAAGGGGGAGCCTTCTTCCGCGACAGGCGGCCGCAAGCGTGGCAAGCCACGCAAGGCGCGCAGAGACGCCCAGGCCGGGGCGCGAGGACGTGCCGAGGGTGATGCCCGCGGAGGCGCCCAGGGCGGCGCCGCCAGCAGGCACGAGACGACGCCTGCCGCAACTGCGGCCAGCTTGGCCATTGGCCCAAGGACTGTCGACAGCCACGACGCGGCCAGGCCCACGTCGCACAGGCGGAGGAGGAGGAGCCGGCTCTGTTCATGGCACATGCCAGCATCGAGCCACCTCCAGCGGCACCAGCCGCAGCGGCTCTCCTCCACCTTGACGATCCAAAAGCACACGCCCTCCTCGGCGACAGCTCCGGCAACGACAAGACTGACGGGTGGTGCCTCGACACCGGCGCCACCCATCACATGACCGGTCGACGGGAGTTCTTCACCGAGCTTGACTCTAGCGTCCGAGGCTCCGTCAAGTTTTGGGATGCCTCCGGCGTGGAGATCAAGGGCGTCGGCCCCATCATCTTTACCGCCGTGTCTGGTGAGCACAGGCTGCTCACCGGAGTCTACTACATCCCCGCGTTGAGGAACTCCATCATCAGCTTGGGACAGCTGGATGAGAACGGTTCGCGCGTGGTGGTTGAGGACGGAGTCATGAGGATTTGGGATCGTCGTCGTCGCCTTCTTGTCAAGGTATCCAGAAGCGCAAATCGACTCTACGTCCTTAACGTGCAGGTGGCACAACCCCTCTGTCTCGCTGCTCGTCGGGACGACGAGGCGTGACAGTGGCACGAGCGTTTCGGGCACCTTCACTTTGAGGCCCTGAAGCGGCTCAGTGCCACGGAGATGGTGCGAGGCCTGCCGTGCCTCGACCATGTCGAGCAGCTCTGCGACGTCTGCGTGTTGACGAAGCAGAGGCGACTCCCCTTTCCCCAGCGGGCGAGCTTTCGAGCCAAGGAGAGGCTCGAGCTTGTGCACGGGGACTTGTGTGGCCCGGTGACACTGGCCACACCGGGGAGGACGACGCTACTTCCTGCTGCTCGTCGACGACCTCTCCCGCTACATGTGGGTGATGGTCCTCGGCAGCAAGAGAGAGGCTGCGGACGCCATCAGGCGCGCGCAGGCTGCTGCGGAGGCGGAGTGTGGCCGCAAGCTGCGCGTGCTGCGCACCGACAACGGCGGCGAATTCACGGCGGCTGAATTCGCGTCGTACTGCGCTGACGAGGGCATTCAGCGCCACTACTCCGCGCCGTACAACCCGCAGCAGAACGGCGTCGTCGAGCGGCGCAACCAGACGGTTGTGGGGATGGCTCGGGCCCTCCTCAAGCAGAGGGGGATGCCGGCTATCTTCTGGGGAGAGGCGGTGGTGACGGCCGTCTACATCCTCAACCGCTCGCCTACCAAGGCGCTCGACGGCAGGACGCCGTACGAGGCTTGGCATGGGCGCAAGCCGGCGGTCTCCCACTTGCGGGTCTTCGGCTGCCTCGCATTCGCCAAGGAGCTTGGCCACATCAGCAAGCTCGACGACAGGAGCACTCCGGGAGTGTTCATCGGCTACACGGAGGGCTCAAAGGCCTACCGCATCCTCGACCCGAAGACACAGCGTGTGCGCACGGCGCACGACGTTGTGTTCGACGAAGGGCGAGGATGGGCGTGGGACAAGGCAGTGGACGATGGCTCGGCTCCAACGTACGACGACTTCACTGTCGAGTACGTCCACTTCGAGGGAGCTGGGGGAGTAGGCAGTTCTTCTTCGGTGAGCGCGTCTACCTCAGTCTCCGAGCCTCCACCGACCCGACACCTGCTACTCCAACAGCACCACGCTCTCCAGCCAAGACCTCGGCTGCGATGAGCTCTTCGCTGGCTCCACCACAGCCGGCAACGCCACGCACTCCAGCATCGACAGGCACCACTCCGGGCACGTCTACTCCACCACCAGCTCGTGTCGAGCACGGCCCGGTTGAGCTCGCTACTCCGCTCTCTCACGATGAGGAGCGTGTCGACGCGTACCACGATGGCAAGCCGTTGCGGTACCGTACGGTGGAGAACCTTCTCGGCGACCAGCCGGTGCCGGGACCGGTGCCTCACGACCTGGAGGCGCAGTTGCACCTTGCGTGTGACGACGGCGAGCCTCGGTCGTTTGCAGAGGCCGAGAGACACGCGGCATGGCGCGCCGCGATGCAGTTGGAAATGGATGCGGTTGAGAAGAACCGCACCTGAGAGCTTGCTGACCTTCCTCGTGGTCACCGCGCGATCACCCTTAAGTGGGTGTACAAGTTGAAGAGGGATGAAGCCGGCGCCATCGTCAAGCACAAGGCTCGCTTGGTGGCACGAGGTTTCGTGCAGCAGGAGGGGGTCGACTTCGACGCCGCCTTTGCTCCCGTGGCACGGATGGAGTCCGTGCGACTCCTCCTTGCGCTAGCTGCCCAGGAGGGCTGGCGTGTTCATCACATGGATGTCAAGTCGGCGTTCCTTAACGGCGACTTGAAGGAGGAGGTCTACGTGCACCAGCCACCGGGATTTGCGATCCCCGGCAAGGAGGGCAAGGTGCTCCGCCTGCACAAGGCCCTCTATGGCTTGCGGCAGGCACCGAGGGCGTGGAATGCCAAGTTGGATTCCACGCTAAAGGGGATGGGCTTCGAGCAAAGCCCGCACGAGGCGGCCATCTACCGACGGGGCAATGGAGGTAATGCCCTGCTGGTGGGTGTCTACGTCGACGACTTGGTGATCACCGGCACCAAGGATGCGGAGGTGGCGGCATTCAAGGAAGAGATGAAGGCCACCTTCCAGATGAGTGACCTGGGGCCTCTCTCCTTCTACCTGGGAATCGAGGTGCACCAGGATGACTCTGGGATCACGCTTCGACAGACCGCCTACGCCAAGCGCGTCGTTGAGCTAGCTGGGCTCACCGACTGCAACCCAGCTCTCACTCCGATGGAGGAGAGGCTGAAGCTGAGCCGCGACAGCACGACGGAGGAGGTGGACGCTACGCAGTACCAGCGTCTTGTGGGGAGCCTTCGCTACCTCGCCCACACACGGCCGGACTTGGCATTCTCCGTCGGCTACGTTAGTCGGTTCATGCAGCGACCGACGACGGAGCACCAGCAGGCTGTGAAGAGGATCATCCGCTACGTTGCGGGGACTCTCGACCACGGCCTCTACTACCCGAGGTGCCCTGGGGCGGCACACTTCGTCGGGTACAGCGACAGCGACCACGCCGGCGACATCGACACCAGCAAGAGCACGAGCGGGATCCTCTTCTTCCTCGGCAAGTGCCTCGTTAGCTGGCAGTAGGTCAAGCAGCAGGTGGTGGCCCTGTCCAGCTGCGAGGCCGAGTACATAGCGGCCTCCACCGCTTCGACTCAGGCGCTTTGGCTCGCTCGACTGCTTGGTGATCTCCTCGGCAGAGACTAGAGCGGTGGAGCTCAGGGTGGACAGCAAGTCCGCTCTGGCCCTGGCAAAGAACCCCGTGTTCCACGAACGCAGCAAGCACATCCGGGTGAGGTACCACTTCATCCGAGGCTGTTTGGAGGAAGGGAGCATCAAGGCGAGCTACATCAACACCAAGGACCAGCTTGTGGACCTGCTCACCAAGCCCCTTGGGAGGATCAAGTTCCTTGAGCTCTGCTCCAGGACCGGGATGGTTCAACTCTCCCACAAGACGACGCACAAGACTTAGGGGGAGAATGATGGATAAGTTAATGATGGATAAGTCTCATGTGTGGCTGGTCTTTGTGGGGCTATGATGCTCACATGGTCATGGTCCTTGTGGCTGTTTTTCTGTTTTTAGGACAGCATCTTAGACTAGAGGACAGCATTTTAGAGGACAGCATCTTAGCTAGGACAGCATATTAGCATCTTAGACTAGCATCTTGGCATATGCTTGGCTGGCTAGCAGCCTATAAATATGTAACCCCAACCCCTCAGGTTGGTATGGCATTTGTGTGAGCTTGTGTGAGAAATAGACAAGAAAATTGCTCCAACTCCTAGTGCCATCCTTTCTCGATGAGAGTAAGAATTCTCCTACTACCAAGAGTGAGAATTCAGCGACTAACAAGGGCAAGCGACGGCTTGGCGGCCGAAGAACCTAGCTAGGGTGAAGAAGGAAGTACTTGCATTTAGTTGAGATACTAATCAAGCTATGATGGTCATGTTGATGTGGAGGATCAAATCACTATTGGAGTGCTTGATAGAAGTGACTTGATACATTTGGGATTATTCATATTTGATGAATGAAATCAAATCACGTGCTCAAGATGGCTATGCTCAAGTAAAAGGATCAATATCGACATGTTGGCACCCTCACTTGATGAAGATTGAAAGACACGGCTTCGGTTGAAAGAGATCAACTCAAAAGGTTTAAATTCGTTATACATTTGAATTTGAGTAAATAGGAATGTCGTACTATTAAGAGGGATGCATCATGTTGATAGATGATTATTCATAAGTGCTCAAGCCAACCTATGTGAGGTTCAATGTTTTCAAGGCGGTAAGGCAAGGCGTGGTGACTGACTACCGCCTTACGATTAAGCGAGTAAGGCGTAAGGCAAGACGACGCCTTAACAATTTAAGGAAAATTTAAAACAACAGCTCAGAGCAGTAAATGGTGAAGAAAAACAGAAAAAGAAAAACGAAAAAAGAACAGAGGAGTAAGAAGTGGTCTGGCCCAGCCCACCAGCAGCCCATGTGCCCCGCACGTCTTCATATCTCTCTAATTCCTCTCTCCTCAGCGCCGCCGCAACTTTCTCCCAAATCCCTCTCTCCGTCTCTTGCTCCCCTCTCTCCTATAGGCCAGCGCCGATTGGGAGGTGGCCGCGGTTCGCAGGCGGCTGCTCCTCGCGAAACTTGACCAGAGGGGGAAGCTGTTCTTGAGGGGGAAGAGGACACGGCTGCATGGATCGGCTGCGGGCGGGTAGGCGGCAACTTCCCACGGCAGCGGGGGGGAATGCAGCGGCGCGGGCGAGCGAGCTGCGGCTTCCTATTCCTCTCGCTCTCCCGCTCACTGGTTGGTCTCCCGCGCGCCTGCTCTGTTTCTCCCGCGCGCCCGCTCCATCTACGCACGACTTTTTCTCCCTCGTGCTTGCCCTCTTTCGTTTTTCTCCTGCCGATTCTCCCGCGTATGGCGCCCGCCATGCACGATTTGGCGCGAATCGGACGCCAAAGCGACGATTTCTGGACGCCACGGTCGTAAGGCGGACGCCATATGAATCTAAGGCGAGTCGTCTGCTGTGGCGTCCCGCGTGGAGCGCCTTGGCGCTTAAGCGACGCCAAAGCGACGCCTTAAAAACACTGGTGAGGTTTGAGTGAAAGAGAGAAGAGAGAAACTAACTTTGTTCTGTGACCGGGCAAACCGGACCTGTCCGGGTATGGTAGGGTCACTGGTGTTTCTCTAACATGGTTCGTCGGGAGCTCTGACGTCCCGACACCAAACTGACTTGGAGAGTTAACTAACTGGTCACACCGGACGTGTCCGATATTGCTACCGGACGTGTCCGGTATAGTAGGCCAGAGCCCAACGGCTAGTTTTCAAATGAGCTGAGGGTCGGAAGTTTTGACGGTCGGGAGTTCCGGCATTCGTCGGGAGTTCTGACGCCTCACAACGATACTTTACTCAGTTACCGTTGGTGCAGTGCAAGTCATACCGGACGTGTCCGGTATTTCAACGGCTAGAAAACGGCTAGTTCTTCAAAGGGGGCTATAAATACCCCCAAGCCTCCACCTTTGGAGGCTGCTGATTCTGCTGGTGAACCCACACGTTTTTAAGCCTTGCCAACTCTCCCAAACCCTCTCTTAGTGAGTATGTGATCCAAATTGCCAAATTCATTAGTGGGTTGAGAGAAATTGAAAAAAGAAAAATCCAACCACTTGAGCATTTGTGCATATTGTCTAATCTCGTGATTCGCATTTGTTACTCTTGGACTCTTCGGTCCTAGACGGTTAGACGTCGCCGAAGAGCACCCGAGAGATTGTGGTGTGCCTCGGAAAGTTTGTAACGGTCAATTCCGCCGCCTCAGAATCAACTAGTGAAAGGAGGAAAAGGAGTTGGAAAAGACTCCGGCTAGAGTGACCTTCGTGGTACCCTCTAGGGTTGACCTTCGTTGGGTCGCTCGCAACGCCCTCAACGGAGAGTAGGACTCAAACGAGTTCGAACTTCGGTAAAACAAATATCGTGTCTCAATTTGCATTTCTTTCGATATTTGTGTTGCTCCAGCTCTTGTGCGGGTTCTCTGTGTATCTTGTCATCACTAGTAGGTACCTGCAATTTGTTTTGAAGATAGAAATCGAAAGGAGCAAGTTTGAAGCTGTTTCACTGAAACCGTGTATACCGGACACGTCCGGTATTGATTCCTGTGCCAAACTTAATTGTATTTTGATTTAACTCTTTGGTTGCTGGTGTTTGGCTCCATAAACTTATTTAGTATCTTTTATATACTCTGTGGCTAACTTGTGAGGGGTTGTATTACTTTGATTTGGAGTTTCCACTCGGAAACTCCCATTACTAAATCGTTTTCTCATTTAAAGATGTTAATTTTCAGAAACGCCTATCCACCCTCCTTTGGGCTGCATCCTAGGTCCTTTCAGACAGGCATGTTAAAACACTACAACAACAACAACACAGTCTTTAAGTCCCAAACAAGTTGAGGTAGGCTAGAGTTGAAACCCAGCAGAAAGCATCAAGGTTCAAGCACGTGAATAGTTGTTTTCCAAGCACTCCTATCTAAGGCTAAGTCTTCGAGTATATTCCATCCTTTCAAGTCTTCTTTTATCGCATCTACCCAAGTCAACTTCGGTCTTCCTCTGCCTCTCTTCACGTTACTATCTTAGCTTAGGATTCCACTACGCATCGGTGCCTCTGGAGATCTCCGTTGGACATGTCCAAACCATCTCAACCTGTGTTGGACAAGCTTTTCTTCAATTGGTGCTACCCCTAATCTATCACGTATATCATCGTTCCGAACTCGATCCTTTCTTGTATGACCGCAAATCCAACGCAACATACGCATTTCCGCGACACTTATCTGTTGAACATGTCGTCTTTTTGTAGGCCAACATTTTGCACCATACAACATAGCAGGTCTAATCACCGTCCTATAAAACTTGTCTTTTAGCTTCTGTGGTACCCTTTTGTCACATAGGACACCAGATGTTTGGCGCCACTTTATCCACCCTGCTTTGATTCTATGGCTAACATCTTCATCAATATCCCCGTCTCTCTGTAGCATTGATCCTAAATATCGAAAGGTATCCTTCTTAGGCACTACTTGACCTTCCAAACTAATATCTTCCTCCTCCCGAGTAGTAGTGCCGAAGTCATATCTCATATACTCAATTTTAGTTCTACTGAGTCTAAAACCTTTGGACTCCAAAGTCTCCCGCCATAACTCCAGTTTCTGATTCACTCGTATCCGGCTTTCATCAACTAGCACTACATCGTCCGCGAAAAGCATACACCAAGGGATGTCCCCTTGTATGTCCCTTGTGACCTTATCCATCACTAAGGCAAACAGATAAGAGCTCAAAGCATGTTAAAACACTACATATGTCCCAAATTTTCTGAATTAGATAACGGATGGTCATTTTCACTCACTTTTAGCATGTTATATTGACCTCAGAGGCAGTGACGAAGGGTGAACCAAAAGCAAGCAGGGACTAATTGCAAAAACAACTGTTGTACTAGCTATTGAAGCTTCTCAGGTATGACTACAGATGCAATCGTATAAAGCATCCATGAGGATTATAGGCTACCAAAACTAAGATTATAGACGACCAAATGATAAGGACATCACTCCTTCGGATGTACCTGCTGATCCTCCAACCGTCATGAAAGGTCCAATGACCCGGGCTCGAATGCATCAACTCAATTTAGAGGTGAGCTCATTCTTAAACGATCTTTTTCATACTTTTGAGAATAGACTACTACCTAATGATGTTATCTTGCTTAGGAACATTGAAGAGGGTCACGAGAGACTTAGAGGAAGAGGTGGAGGCGTTGATGACCAGCAAGGACGTTCAACAGAAACCGGAGGCCCAGTCCAACATGATTTCTAGTCTGCCTCGGCCTCCAGGACCAGTCTGCCTTAAACTAGTCACCCAGGACGCATCCGGACTCCGTTTTCGACGATCCACATATGGTTGGAAAGCTAATTTGATAAGGAAGCCAATCCAAGTGGTCTCACGTCAAAAGCCCTTCAGAATCAACGGGAATCGTCGAAACAAGTCAACGTCCAGAATCTATCAGGGTCTTTTGGTCCGTTGGACCGTGTATCGTGTTTGGGCTCATTAGGAGGCACGTCCAGGGGTCTTGCACGACCGTAGAGTCTTCATAAACAGCCGCACCCCTCCCTTAGGGTTTGGGTTTTGCTTAGATTAATCTGTCAAGAACAGTTTCGCCGTTCATCGGTTTGTGAGACCCCAACTTCGTGAGATTAATCATTCATCTGCAATTTGGTTGCTTTCTTTCTTATTCTTGCTTGTGTTCTTCGTTGCGTAGGCAGGGATTAGCTTTCTTGGCAAGGTCACCCGGATTCGTGTCTCGGTTGATAACCAGAGGAGTTGTGGTGCTCAGATTGCAGGGTTCGATCTGAAGCCGGATCAGTGTGTCATTCTCTGCCACAACGATAGTTACCGCTACCTGACGGAAGATCGAGATCCCCGTTCCCATTACCAAAGCTACTGCTGTCAGAGGGGCGGGGGGACGGAGGCCCAGTTTCGCCTCCATGACCCTCAACCCCTGCTCGGAGGGTAGAGATGGAAAGCGTGAAAAGTGTGATTTGTTGGACTTGCTGTATCATCCAAAGAAGACATGAAAGCACCTCCAACTTGAGCAGAGTAGGCATTGAAAATAAGATAAATTCTCTGGCCTGAACAATGATGACAAGACAACAGAAGCAAAAAAAATGGTTCCTAACATTAAAGTATATTGAAGGAAAATGCCAAGTTGATCACAATGAAAAAAAGCAAAAGGGACTTATAGAAGCATACCACATCTGCAATCACAAAGTCAAGCTCTTTGACAAAGTTCTCCCTCCTTTTCTCATACTCTGCAGCAGTCTAGCAAATTAAAGGAGTTATGTCAAACTAGCTGCAACAAATTATACATAACTTGCTAACTAAAACACAGAATCATCTAACTGAAACCAGGTCCAGAAACGTGGCGGGCACAAACGAAGCTCAGTCATACTGCTAACAGAAAATGAATAAATAAAAGGCCTATAAAGATGTAGTATATGGGCATCAAATAGGAATATAATGATGTTTTTCAACAGTAATGCTGTTAGACCAACCAGCATTGCACTGCAGTAATCTTTCTGATTTGAACAGTTGATAAATGTTCTTCAACCATGCATATACCATAAATTTGTGTGCCCCAGGGTTTTCAGTAGCAAAAGGTTTGTATTTGATAGGACGACCACATATAAAGCCAACAGTGGGCCACTACTGCATATTGGCAATGGCAAGCGGTACACATATAAAACGAAAGTGAGGGAACAATGCTATACTATACTCTTGTCATTCACAGAATCACTTATATTTTGGAGCAATATTATACTTTAGGGTATACAAAGGCTACTTTATTCCTATTTGTCTACTGAATCAGCATTTGCTTTCGCATTTATAGAAAAAAGTATCAAGATTCCAAGGAGGTTATTCTTTTTTTCCCTTTATTTTGAGAGAACAAAAGGCATTTGGGTATGCCTAATAAACTCCAAAACAAACGTAATTAGGCCGGTTACGCCCAAGCAAGCATCATTTTGACTGAGACGGAACAGTGCCAGGATCGGGACAGCACGCATCTACCATGCTCCGGCGAGGTCGTACGCGGCACGGGCTTACCGGGCGCTGTTGGTGAGCATAGGCGGGTGCGGTGAGACTCGGTGATGGCAGTGGAGTGGCTGTGGTGGCGAATGGGCGAGGTGGAGTGAGCCGGTGCCGGTAATGGCGATAGCGCGCGCCTGAGCTGTGGTGGTTGCTACGGTTGCGTGCAAGGATGAAGGAGCCGAGGAAAAGAAAAAAATGGGGCGCGGATGGATCGAGCGGGCACTGGGGGTGATAATGGCTGGCTCTGGCCCGTTCTGGCCGCGTTGGACAGGGCATTGGCGACCGCGGCCATCGCGGCCACCACGCGGCGCACAACTCTGCTTCTGTCGCCACTGATGATGGCCGATTCAGTTGGTTCAGCGCTCGCGAAACCGACTGACGGCAGATTTGGCGAGGCACAAACTTCTAATCCGTGAAGAGTTAGCGTACAAAATCTAAAAGAAAGTCATAGACCTACATACCAGCTACCATTCTTGTTCAAGGCTCTAGTCCTAATTCTCAACCAATATCGAGTAAAATCATCGCAAAACTGGCTGCATCGACACTGTCAGTTAAACTGACTTAGCGAAAAATTTAAGTGTGAAAACAGTGCATTGTTGGATTTTTTCTCAAAAAGACTAAGCTATGCACCTTATTAGTTCATGACCCAAACATAAAAGTTGTTCCCCATATCAAATACTACAACTTTGCTTTAGTGATCACATACATGCATAGTCTCTAGCACCTAGTTCAAACTTAGTCAAACATGCTACACTCAAATGATGACTTGAACAAGAACTATGACTTGGTGATCTATTTAGCCCTAGCCATGAATACCAAAGTTGTTCATAATGTTCTTCTAAACATGTTTAAGTATTTGCAAGGTCACACCATCATTTCATGTATTAGTCACACATAGGGCTATCTAGGTCAACACATGTAACATTACTTAAGTGCTTGATCATGAAAGGTGACCTTCATGAACAAGGTTCCATTTGTTAACCTAAGTGTAGCTAAGGTGTTTTAGTGACTAATATTACCCACTTGCATTCATTTACACATGATCATATGCATATATTCCAAGAAACACGAGATAATAAGCAATGTTTCATATGTTTTGATCAAATGTTTCAATTGTAAATGATGGTTTATGAATGCTTGATGCTCATGCTCATGTTATGCAAGTCAAGTTATGCAAGGCTAACACCCAAGGTTTTATAGACGCCTGGGTCTACTCGTGACTCCACCTTGCCTGATCCCACGGCGCGCACCGACGCTAAAGATTGAACTCTGTTACATCCAAACTAAACTTCCTCGCCCGATCCCCGGCGCGCATCGACGCCGGGATCAATAAGTTCTATCTCAATCCAATCCCCATGCTTAAAACACCTCAGCTGCACAACGACGCCATGGTTAAACAAAATCACGTCTTAAAACTCAAAACACGCGCACCCACAGACCAACACACAACGAACCCCCCTGGCCGGTTCCGCCCGAACCACCCGGGGGCTCGGGGGCTACACCCGCCAGCAAGACAAAAAATCCCTCGAATGATTTGGCTCAAATCACCCGGGGGCCTGGGGGCTCCTATCGGGTTCATAAACCTAGGTCCCTCGAGGACCGTCTTCCACGCCCAGGCTTGGCCTAGGAAAACAACATATATTTCATGGGCCAGCCAAAAAACTAAAACACAGCAGGCTAGAAGGGAAGTCCAGTCATCGACCAGAAGGTCTACCCTTAATAATAGCGCCCGCTCATCAACTTCTTTGGCCCACATCTCTGACCAGCGCACTCGCTTCAGGCACCAGCCGTCTCCAAGCAGTCTCTTCAATCAGAAGGCTTGGCCCAAAACGCTGCTTCCTACTCTGACCCCACAACTCCGACCCCACGACTCTAACCCTACGATCGGGGCTCATGGGAAGCCTACTCACTGCTCTTCTCTGACTGATGTACTGAGAGTCAACTAGAGTCATCTGACCGAGGGGCTCCCCATTCAGAAAGAACCAGAAGACATGCGGAGAAGGCAAGGCAGGCTCACAAGTCAAACCACTGTACCAGGGACCATACCCTACATGAAACAATGCTCTACAGCCCCCCTGACACAAAGTATTGTAGGGGCTGCTAGAAACTCCCATATGGTAAGCCCCCCCCGCGTGTCTCTAAACATCAATCGTGGTATGGGCCTCTAGGATTTGCCATACCGGGTGAACATAGCGCGGCTCCTCACATGCCACAAGGCATCCAGAAGTATTTGTAGGTACCGGCGTCCATCCTTCCTGAAGAAGATAGCTCAACCCCACATGCACATCTAACATCCTACAGCAACATCGACAGTATTGGGGGGCTTCAACCATGACCAGTTTTCATCACCGTAGGTAGCAAGGCTTAGAAATATCTGTACTCTCTCTCTCTCACCTGTAAAAAGCCATCCCTTCATCTATAAAAGGGGATGTGCTCCCTCCAACAAGGAGAGATCGACTTCACAAAGCTTAGACTCACTAGATCGACATCAACCCCTTACAACCGCAGGACCACCAAGTTCCGACCGCAACCCTTTCGGTCGGAGCCATCCGAACCTCTTATATACCCCCTCCTTTCTCCTTCTCATTTGTCACCCCACTACAAAATTTGAGCACCTAGGCTTAGGAATAAAGTCACCGATCGACCCTGACTAGACATAGGACACGTTGCCTGAACCAGTATAAATCCTGTGTCATTGAGTGCTAGGCCACCTCCGATCACAACGTACAGCAAAAACTACAAATATTACTAGTTGGTCACTTTCTGCACCGACACCTAATTTATCAAGTGATCATGAGATAGGTAGCACACTCCAAGTCATGAAGCAAATAAAGATCATAGCATGATGAAGATGATGCCATGGTAATGATAAAGTGCTTGGACTTGGAAAGAAGAAAGAGAAAAACAAAAAGCTCAAGGCAAAGGTATAATTTGTAGGAGCTATTTTGTTTTGGTGATCAAGACACTTAGAGAGTGTGATCACATTTAGGTTTGATAGCCATACTATTAAGAGGGGTGAAACTCGTATCGAGATGCGGTTATCAAAGTGCCACTAGATGCTCTAACTCATTGCATATGCATTTAGGATCTAGTGGAGTGCTAACACCCTTGAAAATGTTTGTGAAAATATGCTAACACATGTGCACAATGTGATACACTTGGTGGTTGGCACATTTGAGCAAGGGTGAAGAAGTTAGAGGTGAAAAGGAGTTAGTCTTGCTGGTCACTGAGTGACCAGACGCTGGTCTTAGAGGGACTGGTGCGTTTAGTCAAGTGTGGCAGCATAGACACCAGCGTCGGTCATCGACCGGACGCTAGGTCACGGACTGACCGGACACTGAGGTCTAGCATCCGGTTGTGTTGACAGATAGCATAGAATGAAGTCAACGAGTGACCGGACGCTGGCTGTGTCCGGTCGAGCATGACCGGACGCGTCCAGTCATGAAATATCATTTCTAGAACCTTACTGGAAACGACCAGACGCTGGAGGCTCAGTGTCTGGTTAGTTTGTGCACAGCGTCCGATCGGTAGATGACCATTGAAATCTGATGAACAGTATTTGAAGTAGAGGGACATGTGGCGTGAATCACGTGATCGGACGCTGAGGGCCAGCGTCCGATCAATCCGACCAGAGCGTTCGATCACCCCGCATTATGCCCAGTGAAGGGGTGCAACGGCTCTATTTCATGGAGGCTTCTATTTAAGCCCCATGGCCGATTGAAACTCACACCTTTGGCCATTTTCATTGACATAGCAACCTTGTGAGCTTAGCCAAAGTCCTCCCACTCATCTCCATCATTGATTCATCATCTTTGTGAGATTGGGAGTGAATCCAAGTGCATTGCTTGAGTGATTGCATCTAGAGGCACTTGGTGTTCGTGTTTCGCTATGGGATTCACTTGTTACTCTTGGTGGTTGCCGCCACCTAGATGGCTTGGAGCAGCGAGGATCGTCGAGCAGAGGTTGGTGATTGTCTTCGGCTCCAATCGTGGTGATTGTGAGTGGTTCTTGACCTTTCTCCGGTGGAGAGCCAAAAGGTACTCTAGTGGATTGCTCATGGCTTGTATGATCCCCATCTTGTGTTGGTTGTGCGGCACCCTATCGAGGGTTTGGCGTGTGATGCCAATTAG
>NW_027096724.1:0-20000 GCF_019320115.1 Miscanthus floridulus | reverse complement strand
TGCGTGAACCTCCAAGTGAGTGAATCGCCACAACAAGGAGTAGCTTATTGGCAAGCAAGTGAACCTCGGTAAAAAATCATTGTGTTCATCATTGATTCCAAGGTGATTCATCTTCATTGTTATTCATCCTTGTGATTGATTGGTTCCTTCATCTACATGGTGGTATAACCTTCTTGATCACTCTCTTTACATTACCGCAAACTAGTTGTCAAGCTCTTTAGTGTAGCTAGTTGTGAGAGCTTGCTTGCTTGATTGGTGTGGCTCTTTAATTAGCCTTTGAGAGCACACTAACATAGGGTAGTGCAATAGCTATTGTGTGAATAGATACTATCTAAACTAGAATTGTGGTAGGTGGCTTGCATTTTGAGTAGGCTAGCGCAACACTTGCTCGCCTCATAATTGTCTAACCATTTTGTTAAGTGTTGTTGTAGAAATTTAGTAGGCTATTCACCCCCCTCTAGCCATTAGGACCTTTCAAGTGGTATCGGAGCCGAGGTCACTGTGATTTGAGGCTTAACAACCTTCGGTGTGAAAATAGCTCAAATCAACAACACCAAGAAGCCACCCCAATTTGATGGCTCAAATTATGCTTATTGGAAGGCTAAGATGACAACATATATCAAGTCAATCAATAGGAAGATTTGGAAAGTGGTAGAAATAATGATTGAGATAGAAGATGAAGAGGCTCCCACTGCCGCCGAAGAAATACTTCTCCAAAACAATGACATTGCTCTTAGTGTCATCCATGATGCTTTAGATGAGAGAACCTTTGAGCAAATCAAGAACATTAAGAGAGCTCATGAGGCATGGAAGAAGTTGGAAGAGTCATTTGAGGGCACTCAAGCCGTGAAGGGTGCAAAGGCATATATTCTCAAAGAAAAGTTTGCAAGCTTCAAGATGAAGGAAGATGAGAGTGTGCCGAACATGTTCCATCAGATGGAAGTGATTGTCAATGGTCTCAAAGCACTTGGTGAGAAGATAGAGGACAAGGACTTCTCAAATAAGTTCTTGAGATGTTTACCCGCAAGATTTGGCATGTTGGTCACCTTGCTAGTAAGGACCAGTTTGAACATAATGACACCAAACCAAATCTTGGGAGATATTATGACCGATGATGTTTATAGAGATGAAGATGAGAAGGAAGAAAAGAAGGAGAAGAAAGATGAGAAGAAGGATGACAAGAAGAAGAGCATGGCATTCAAGGCCACATCATCCAAGGGCAAAGCTAAGTAAGAAACATCAAGTGAAGATGATGATTTATGGGATGATGATGATGATGAGAAGATGGCTCTCTTTGTCAAGAGATTTGGCAAGTTCATGGTGAAGAAGGGCTATCGTGCTAGGAGAAAGAAGTCTTCATCCAAGAACAAAGAAGAGTCAAGAAGATGCTTCAAGTGTGGAAGCAAAGATCATCTTGTTGCTCAATGTCCATACAATAGCGACAATGATGATGACAACAAGAAGAACAAGAACAAGGACAAGAAGGAAAAGAAAGTGAAGAAGGACAAGATGGCCTTCAAGAAGAAGGGTGGTTCATATGTAGTCACTTGGGATAGCGATGCTTCATCAAGTGATGATGATGATGATAGTGATGATGTCAAGACCACCAAGAAGAAGGTTCTTGCAAGCATTGCTATCAATGAGAAGCCTTCTCTCTTTGAATCTTCATCATGCTTCATGGCTAAGGCCACTAAGGTACAATCTTATGATGATGAAAGTGATGAAGAACATGATGATGAAAATGAACATGAAAATAAAAATGATAGTGATAGTGATGATGATGAGCCTACCAAAGATGAATTGTTTGACATGCTAGAAGATGCTAAAGAACATTTTGACATTAAGAGAAGAGAATGCAAGAGCTTGAATAAGGAGGTAAAAGCCCTTAAGCAAGTCCTTGATGAGCTCAAAGCAACTCATGAGAGGCTAGAGGAAGCCCATGAGAAACTAGGCAAGGCTCACAAGAAGCTTGAAAAAGCTCATTCTTCTTTGCTTAATAAGCAAAATAAAAAGAAGCATGTTGAAACTTGCAATATAGGCTTAACTTGTGATATAATTGATGAATCATTATCTATGTCTATCATTGTTGCTCCCACTAACCCTTCTTGTAGTATTTCCACCTCCACCTCATCTAGTAGTGACGGTCTCACTTGTGATGCCTCACTAGTGGTTGAGAATGAGAACCTCAAGAAGGAGGTCAACAAGCTCACTCACACCTTAGCTAAGGCTTATGGTGGTGAGGACCACTTGCTTATGTGCTTGGGTAGCCAAAGAGCTTCTCTGTACAAAAAGGGATTGGGATACACCCCCAAGAAAGGCAAGGCGGCCTTTGCTCCTCACAAGACTAGTTTTGTGAAGAACAATGGTTAGTTTTGTACTAGTTGCAAGCAAGTTGGTCATGTAGAGCAAAAATGCATGAATAAGAAATCACAAGCTAATGTATCCTTCATAAAGCTTGATTCATGCTATATGCTTACTAAGAGTATAAATGGTGTGAAGGCTAAGTTTATTGGTAAACCATGGATGGGCTCAAAGAAGAAAGCTATTTGGGTACCAAAGAGCTTAGTGACTAACCTTCAAGGACCCAAGCAAGTTTAGGTACCTAAAAAGAATTAATCTTTTTTTGTAGGTTAATTACAAAGCCGAAGGAAGGCATTGGGTTCTTGATAGTGGATGCACTCAACACATGACCGGAGACGTAAGAATGTTCAACTCAATCAACACCAATGACAATGATGGTTATGATAGTATCACATTTGGTGATAATAGCAAAGGCAAGGTCAAAGGGCTTAGTAAGATTGCAATATCCAATGACATGAGCATATCCAATGTGTTGCTAGTAGAGAGCTTGAACTTTAATTTGCTATCTGTGGCTCAATTATGTGATCTTAGATTCAAATGCATATTTGGGGTAGATGATGTAGAGATCATAAGTGTAGATGGCTCTAATTTGATCTTCAAAGGCTTTAGATATGAGAATCTATACTTGGTTGATTTCAATGCTAGTGAAGCTAAATTATCTACATGCTTGTTCACTAAGTCTAGCATGGGTTGATTATGGCATAGAAGGCTTGGTCATGTTGGAAGCATGACTTAGTTAAAGGCTTGAAAGATGTTGTGTTTGAAAAGGATAAGCTTTGTAGCTCTTGTCAAGCCGGCAAACAAGTTGGGAATACCCATCCTAAGAAAAGCATGATGAGCACTAGCAAAGCATTTGAGTTATTGCACATGGATTTGTTTGGGCCAACATAATACACTAGTATCGGTGGAAACAAATATGGCTTTGTGATAGTGGATGACTACACTAGATACACATGGGTATTCTTTCTAGTGGACAAAAGTGATGTGTTTGCAACATTCAAATCATTTGTCAAGGGCATTCACAATGAGTTTGAAATAACTATCAAGAGAGTTAGAAGTAACAATGGTAGTGAGTTTAAGAACACTAGAATTGATGAGTTGTGTGATGAATTTGGAATTAGACATCAATTCTCGGCTAAGTACACTCTACAGTCAAATGGCCTTATTGAGAGGAAAAATAGAACACTCATTGATATGGCAAGGTCTATGCTTAGTGAGTATAATGTTAGTCAATCTTTTTGGGCCGAAGCTGTCAACACGGCTTGCTATTGTAGCAACCACCTCTATTGTCACCCATTGAAAGAGAAGACACCATATGAGCTCTTGAATGGTAGAAAGCCCAACATTGCATATTTTCGGGTCTTTGATTGCAAATGCTATATCTTGAAGAAGGCACTAGATTGGGTAAGTTTGACAAGAAATGTGATGAAGGATTCCTACTTGGTTATTCCACTACAAGCAAAGCATATAGAGTTTGGAATTTGGATAGTGGTACTCTTGAGGAAGTTTATGATGTTGAATTTGATGAAACCAAGGGTTCACAAGTATAGAATGAGAACATGGAAGATATTAGAGGCATTCAACTTTCAAATGCCATGAAGAACATGGATGTTGGTGAATTGAGACCTAGGCAAATGAATGATGATGAAGATGATCAAGTGCAAGTGCTCTCTAACTCAAATGTGCAAGATGATACAACTCAAGCTAGTACAAGTGGATCTCATGATAATGAACAAGATCAAGTGGCTAGTACATCATCTCAATCAAATGATCAAGCAATCAAGTTCCAATCCTCCAACCAACCAATGTTACAAGGGATCATCCATTGGACACTATCATTGGTGATATTTTAAGAGGTGTTCAAACAAGGTCAAGATTGGCTTCATTTTGTGAACACTTCTCATTTGTGTCATCTATTAAACCAAAGAAGATAGATGAAGCATTGATGGATGTTGATTGGGTGAATGCTATGCATGAAGAATTGAACAATTTTACAAGAAATCAAGTATGAGAATTAGTAGAAAGACCAAAGGGACATAATGTGATTGGAACCAAATGGGTCTTTAGAAACAAGCAAGATCAAGATGGGATAGTAGTAAGGAAAAAAGCAAGATTGGTAGCACAAGGCTATACACAAGTTGAAGGTCTTGACTTTGGAGAAACATATGCCCCGATTGCTAGATTGGAAGCAATTAAAATCTTGCTACCCTATGCTTGTGCCCACAACATCAAGCTCTATCAAATGGATGTTAAGAGTGCATTTCTTAATGGTTACATCAATGAAGAAGTATATGTTGAGCAACCTCCCGGTTTTGAAGATGATAAGAAGCCCGACCATGTGTACAAGTTGAAGAAGGCATTGTATGACTTGAAGCAAGCACCTTGAGCATGGTATGAGAGATTGAGGGACTTCCTACTCTCTAAAGGGTTCATGATGGGCAAGGTTGACACCACTCTTTTCATCAAGAAGATTGGAAAAGATCTATTTATATTGCAAATCTATGTTGATGGCATCATATTTGGATCAACCAATCAAGACTTTTGTGATGAGTTTGGAAAGATGATGGCTAATGAGTTTGAAATGTCCATGATTGGAGAGTTGAGTTACTTTCTTGGTCTTCAAATCAAGCAATTGAAGAATGGTACATTTGTGAGTCAAGGCAAGTATATCAAGGACATGATCAAGAAGTTTGGCATAAGTGATAGCAAAGCTATTAGTACACCAATGGGAACAAATGTCAACTTAAATAGTGATGCAAGTGGCAATATGGTGGATCAAAAATTGTATCAGTCTATGATTGGAAGCCTACTCTATGTGACCGCATCAAGGCCGAATGCCATGTTTAGTGTATGCATGTGTGCAAGATTTTAAGCCTCACCAAGAGAAAGTCATTTGAAGGCTACAAAGAGAATATTGAGGTACTTGAAGCATACAACAGATGTTGGTTTGTGGTATCTCAAAGGAGCAAAGTTTGAGCTAGTTGGTTACTCTGACTCAGATTATGCGGGATGCAAAGTTGAAAGGAAGAGCACCTCAGGCACATGTCAACTATTGGGAAGATCACTTGTTTCATGGTCATCAAAGAAGCAAAATAGTGTTGCATTATCAACCACCGAAGCCGAATACATATCCACCGGTAGTTGTTGTGCAAAAATACTTTGGATGAAGGCCACTTTGAGTGACTTTGGAATCAAGTTCAAGAAAGTGTCATTGCTATGTGACAATGAGAGTGCAATCAAGTTAACCAACAATCCGATTCAACATGCAAGAACAAAGCATATTGATGTCCGCCACCATTTCATAAGAGATCATCAACAAAAGGGGGATATTTGCATTGAGAGTGTTGGCACTGCTGATATATTCACCAAGCCATTGGATGAGAAAAGGTTTTGCAAGCTAAGAAATGAGTTGAACATATTGGATTTCTCAAATATGTGTTGATGCACCCCTCACTTATATGGCATGCCTCTCCTTCGAGCAACCTAAGGTAAAAGTTGATTGGCATGACATACATCCTTGCTAAGGACTTGTTTAGTGCATCTAGACATCTTTCATATTTAATAGGCTCATTCATGAAAATCAAAGGAATTTGATGATTGTATGGTACCACTATTGCTTCTATGCTTATTTTGATCTAGTGGTAGCATATGACATATTTGTGGGCTTGTAAACCTAGTGTTTAATCTAGAAAATGAGCTCTAAGTGTTTAACTCAACATGGTACAAGATAACCCTTAATTAGAGGTGTGAAGAAGCTTGTCCTTGGATCAAACCGAGTTAAATATATTTGGCAAATATTCTTGTTTGAACCAAATTTAAGAATATAATCCTCACCCCATTGATTGATATTGATAATCTCGACCCTGCAAGTGGTACTATCTATATTTTAAGTCTTTGTGGTCATTGATGACAAAGGGGGAGAGAAACAAAGATATAAGTGAAACAAAGACATAAGTGAAACAAAGACATAAGTGATAGGGGGAGAAATAACAAAGATATTAGTACATGGGGAGAAAGAAGTGTACTAAGATAGTGAAAAGACAACAAAGAAGGAGAATTTGACATGGGGGGAGGAATATGACAAAGAAAAGGGATTAATTAAAATTTTGAGCACACAAGTAGGGGGAGCAAGCTCATGAACTTGTATGGTGCATTTGAATGTGCATTTCATATGTTTGCTTGCATGGCACAAGTTTTTAATTTCAATATCCATGCTTGTGTGGTGTATGCTAGTTGTAGGTTTGAATGATAAAATGAAAAATGTGTGGATATCTAATGATTTCATTTCCAAGTAGTATCAAGCTAACTATGGTGCTAAGGATGGTATAATGGTGCACTCCGATTGGTATCATGCTTCAAAGGTCCATCTTTTATACCTTAGCATCATTTGGTAGACATTGTCTCCTATATTTCCTATCTAAGCATATATGCAAGCTACAATCCAAACTCTTAGCACATATGTAGTGGGAGCATTTGCTACCATATGAAGTTCATGAAACTTGTCCATATCCTTTTACACATGGTAAATATGTTTGGGCAAGCAACATAGATTCAATTGAATTTTAATTCATATCTTTGTGAAAGGGTTGTCATCAATTACCAAAAAGGGGGAGATTGAAAGCTCTAGTTTGGTTTTGGTGAATTAATGAAACCCTAAGTGCTAACCTAGTTATCAAGTGATCATGAGATAGGTAGCACACTCCAAGTCATGAAGCAAATGAAGATCATAGCATGATGAAGATGATGCCATGGTAATGATCAAGTGCTTGGACTTGGAAAGAAGAAAGAGAAAAACAAAAAGCTCAAGGCAAAGGTATAATTTGTAGGAGCTATTTTATTTTGGTGATCAAGACACTTAGAGAGTGTGATCACATTTAGGTTTGATAGCCATACTATTAAGAGAGGTGAAACTTGTATCGAGATGCGATTATCAAAGTGCCACTAGATGCTCTAACTCATTGCATATGCATTTAGGATCTAGTGGAGTGCTAACACCCTTGAAAATGTTTGTGAAAATATGCTAACACATGTGCACAAGGTGATACACTTAGTGGTTGGCACATTTGAGCAAGGGTGAAGAAGTTAGAGGTGAAAAGGAGTTAGTCTTGCTGGTCACTGAGTGACCGAACGCTGGTCTCAGAGGGACCGGTGCATCCGATCAAGTGTGGCAGCATAGACGCCAGCGTCGATCATCGACCGGATGCTGGGTCACGGACTGACCAGACGCTGAGGTCTAGCATCCAGTCATGTTGATAGATAGCGCAGAATGAAGTCAACAAGTGACCGGACACTGGCTGTGTCCAGTCGAGCATGACCGAATGCATCCGGTCGTGAAATATCGTTTCTAGAACCTTACTAGAAATGACCGGACACTAGAGGCTTAGTGTCCGGTCAGTTTGTCCACAACGTCCGGTCAGCAGATGACCATTGAAATCTGATGAACAGTATTTGAAGCAGAGGGACATGTGGCATGAATCACGTGACCAGACGTTGAGGGCCAGCGTCCGGTCAATCCGACCGGAGCGTCCGGTCACCCCGCGTTGTGCCCAGTGAAGGGGTACAACGGCTCTATTTCGTGGGAGTTTCTATTTAAGCCCCATGGCCGGTTGAAACTCACACCTTTGGCCATTTTCATTGACATCGCAACCTTGTGAGCTTAGCCAAAGTCCTCCCACTCATCTTCATCATTGATTCATCATCTTTGTGAGATTGAGAGTGAATCCAAGTGCATTGCTTGAGTGATTGCATCTAGAGGCACTTGGTGTTTGTGTTTCACTGTGGGATTCACTTGTTACTCTTGGTGGTTGCCGCCACCTAAACGGCTTGGAGCAGCGAGGATTATCGAGCGGAGGTTGGTGATTGTCTTCGACTCCGATCATGGTGATTGCGAGGGATTCTTGACATTTCCCTGCTGGAGAGCCAAAAGGTACTCTAGTGGATTGCTCGTGGCTTGTGTGATCCTCATCTTATGTTGGTTGTGCGGCACCCTATCGAGGGTTTGGCGTGTGATACCAATTAGCGCGTGAACCTCTAAGTGAGTAAATCGCCACAACGAGAAGTAGCTTGCCGGCAAGCAAGTGAACCTCGGTAAAAAATCATTGTGTTCATCATTGATTCCGAGGTGATTGGTCTTCATTGTTATTCATCCTTGTGATTGATTGGTTCCTTTATCTACACGGCGGTATAACCTTCTAGATCACTCTCTTTACATTACCGCAAACTAGTTGTCAAGCTCTTTAGTGTAGCTAGTTGTGAGAGCTTGCTTGCTTGGTTGGTGTGGCTCTTTAGTTGGCCTTTGAGAGCACACTAACATAGGGTAGTGTCATAGCTATTGTGTGAATAGATATTATCTAAACTAGAATTGTGGTAGGTGGCTTGCATTTTGAGTAGGCTAGCGCAACACTTGCTTCGCCTCATAATTGTCTAACCATTTTGTTAAGTGTTGTTGTAGAAATTTTTATTAGGCTATTCACCCCCCTCTAGCCTTTAGGACCTTTCAGCTCATTTAGCTACCTAGCAACTAATTATTATAGAGCTATAAAAATTACAGTGAGCACCTAATAATATTAGAAATTTACTGTGAAAGTTTCAGAGCCAACACTATCACCAATTTATCATAAAAAATCCTACAAGTTTATATTTTACAATATTAAGCATCTCAAATTAATTAGATAACTCTAGAAAATATTATAAAACTATGTGAACAAAATATACTAGCAGATAGATCATGATTTTAGGAGCTTAACAAAATTGGTTTCACAATTTTTGGTTAACTACACAATTTTATATTGAACTTAGAAGTTTGCCTTAGAAACTAAATTAGAAAATACTTAGAAAAGAAAAAAGGGCCGTTGGCCACCATTCGGCCCAGCAGCCTGGTGGCCCAGCGTGGAGCGCGGCCCACGCGCGAGATGGCCCATGGCGGGGAGCCTGGGCTGGCACTTTAGCCAATAAGCCCTCGGACTTTTCCCGAACCATGACTAGGTCCTAAATACTATTTCTTCCTTTCTCTGACGAATTCAATTAACACCCGGGATTTTTTCAAATTTCCCCACACGCACCCCTGGCCATCCCGTGCACAGAGGCGCGACGAGCGGTGGCACTGAGCGTCCACACTGGACACTAGGGGCCTGCACGGACCCATTTAGCGGGCCGGTCGCCATCTACGTCTAAATGCGCTAAGATGGACGGCGGTTTGGGACTCGGAGGCGCACTGTCGCTTGCTGCAGCAGCGAGGGGCTACCCGCGGCGGGGGCGTGACTGTTTCGGCGAGCCTACGCCCTCATGGAAAGGTAGAGATGGCAGAAAAGCATTAGTAGCTCACCGGGATTCATGCTGCGGTGACGGTTGAGGCAAGGAAAAGCTAAGGTGGTCTAGCCACGTGCGCCAGGGCACGGCGGCGACGCCCCGAGCCAAACACCGACGTGTCACCACTTCACCAATGAGTGCCCAGGCCAAAACAGTGCGAGCACCGGATAGAGGGAGTCAAGGCGAGTTCAGGGTTACGACCAATTGAACTATTACCACTCCAACATGCCTTACCTCCCAACCTACCGATTCAGCGGCGCCCATGACCGACGACGAGCAAAAGGCCAAATTGTCGGTAGGGCATGATCGAGCTTGAGGGGAAGGAGATGACTAACCTACTTCCTAAGCTACCCGCTAGAGCGAGGAATTGAATGGCGAAGCCGCTGGCGCTAGGAGGAAGGGGGAGTGGTGGCTCCACGCTCAGCGCGGTTGTGGGGGAGGTCACATGAGTGAATTCGAGCAGATTAAGACAACGCGGCCCCGATTGATGGCAGCGGTACGAGCATACGTGCACGGACGACGAGACCAAGAGATTTGGCATGATGCTTTGGAATTAGAGCGGCCCCACTCGAGCAGGGATCACCGCGTCGGCTAGCGGAACAGGGCGAGGCAGGGAAATGTCCATCGCCGTTGCGTCCGACCCTCGACTCATCACATCGGCAAGGTTCTAGCTAAGGACCAAGCGGGGTAGGTAGGACGAGGGGCGGGACGAGCACCACGTCCATCGTGCAATACAACCGCAACCATGGTGCGGCCTAGCGGCCAGCCGTGCGAGCGCGGCGCGCGTGCAGCAGCGGGACCGGCCGTAGCTAGCTAGGACCGGCCAACGCCAGGTCGTAGGCGCTGCGCGGCATTACCCGGGCACGCGAGCTGGCCAGCAGCAGCAGCCCTGCCATGGCTTGAGCCCGTCGCCAGCAGCGTCCACGCGCGCGGTGACTGCGAACCCGGGCCGAGAGGTAGCAACTGGTGATGTGCACGCATTTTAAAGCGAAGCAAAAGCTACTAGCGATCACGATCGAGGCTCAACTAATTCCCCTAACCTAAAGTCAATACTAACACCCAACTGACGAAGCAAACCTCATGTCTAGAGAGCGACCAGAGAGGAAGATAGGGAGGTGCCAACATGAGTTCGTCACGTTGAACGCCGGTTCATGGACAGAGCACCAACACGTGGTTTACCACGCGTTCCAACGAAGTTTGGGACATTTTTACGAGAGCAACATGACACCCAACACAACAACCATCTATGCCATGCTAAGTACTCACTTTGGTGCAATCAACAATATCAAAACATGCGGCTAGTGTTTAAATATTTTTGTTAGAAATTGAATGTCAAAATAACATTGTCTTACTACTTTTCCATACTTAGAAAAGTTAAGGATTCAATTCAACTAACAGCCATTAACACTTCTGTACAATTTTTAAAAGGCCTAAACCCTATTAACTGCTACCAATAACTATTTCATGCAATAGTCCATACCTTATACTAATCCATAGGAGCAAAAATTTTAAACACCATTTTAACTATTTTGCTCAATATAATTCATCAAAAATGATATTTTTAACAATGATTCAAGTGTTTGCCGACTTAACAAAAAGAGCTTATCTTAACGTCAAATTTGATTTTCGAGCTCCCAAGAGCACTAGTCAACACTATTTATTTTGATTTTTCTCACCCACGAAAGTGAGTCACATAGGATTCGCTTATCATTTCTCGTGCGTTATAAATTTTAAAATCCAAAAACTGATTTGGCTAATTCCTCTCGGACCTAAACCTCAGTGCTAAACAAGCTCCTGGTGTTACAATATAAAGCATTTGGAACATACATTTAAAACATAATGTATAGCCATTACAACACCCGATCTTTGTTTACAACATTCCGATCTACTTTTACAACGCCAATACGAAACACTTGCAACGTACCTCTAAAATATTCAAAATGGTTGAAACATATGTTTGCAACGTGCGCTGAAAGCGCAACATCTCCTTAATGCTTGGGAAAGCGGGGCCATGGAGAGGGAGGAAGACGGGCAACCAAATCACAGGAACTTGCACAAATAATGACCAAACTGTACGAATTTTAATCAATCCAACACACAACACTGGCAAAGAATAAATTCGATCTCTTGCTTGCGGGAATAATTCGACAGATTACGCTTTCCTCAAGGCATTGTTTAAAGAATGATATGAAAATTTGTCCTAAGAGTCCCATGAAACAAACGAGTAGTTGCCAGTTGGAGGATGCATGGTAATACAAATCATGAAGAACCCATATCGCTGAAGCTCTGAGCAATTGTATTTGTGCCTGTATGCTTGAGCCTATTGTACGCCTACCCACCTGGCATAGTCGATCCACCTGCAGAGAAGCATAGTCAGTAGGTTAACTGATAAGGACAGACAGCAGTGTTAATCCCCTGAGGGTACAGAATACTCACAGTAGAGAACCCAAAAACGTATTCCCAGTCCGAACTGCAAAACTTGCTGCACTCAATACTAGTTTGTGTTGGTGCAGTAGTGGCTCGAGCATCCGCTGTTCAATCACTCCAGCCAAAACCTGGTATCTGTTCAAAGTTCAAGAACAAAACGATCGTAAACCGTTTGGATGCCATTGTTTTAGAAAACCATTGTATCAAGAAACTGTAGTTTTGGAAACACAAGACATGCAAAACCATGTTTTAGAAGGAAAAAAAATAGGTGCTGCATGCCTGCGTGGAGTTTCTAAAACTGTAAAAACATTGGCCTGTTTGGATGACGTGCGAAACCATGGTATCAAGAAACTCTAGTTTTATAAGCTAAAGACATACAAAACTGTGCTCTAGAAAAAAGAGGTCATGAGGAGGTCATGAGTTGAGTTTCTAAAACTACATACAAAAAGATGGTTTTGACAAAATCATGGTTTCAAAAACTGCAAGGTTTGTTGTATCCAAACACCCAGGAGGTTTTGAAACCAAATTATTTTGCATAACTGTAGTATTTATCCAATACTTTGCACCATTGGGTTTCAACTCTAGCAATAAGTTAATGAATGATTGTTATGGCATCTACTATAAGGAGTTGAGACAGCAATATTTTCTTCTTTTGCAATGGATAATATGCCATTAGCATTTGGTACTTCACAATAACAACAAAGCAACGACAAGGGCTTGTAGACATACAATCAGAAATGTACAAGAATTGTAGTTATACTAAAGTTCAAAAATCATAGATCATATATGAACTGCACAGTAGCTTGCATTGATATAGCATAGAAAATAAGGGATGAACAAAATATTTAACAAAGAATAAAGAGCAGTGATACATTTGCATTAGCCCTTTCCATCAAAAGTAGTAAAAAATATATCTCAGATGATATCCTATTATCCTGAAATGGATTTTCTGCCTTTGAGGAAACTGCTCCCACCATATCGGTTGGGGCATAACAAAAGTTTCAATAAACCAAGATATTACAATGAGAGAGATTATTCCTGCCATACATTCCAAATCAACTCATACAGGATCATCTTTGGGACAGGCAAAAAAGAGAAACACACTATTTTTTGTACTTTGATCCCCTTGTCATTTATGTAACCAGCGGTACTTTAAATTTTTCCACATTCTCATCTAGGTATACAAACTCTCAAAATGCATATCTATGTCCCTATACTTGCTAATTGTGCCACTCATGGTCCAAATCAACCTAAAAAAAAAAGGCAGACCCAGTGCCACTCATGGTCCAAATCAACCTAATGACCTAAATTTTAACCCCGTGTATTATTAGGTTCCACGTTATCGCATAGTCTGCATGCCACGTATGTGTTTTTTTTTAAGGAAAAACACCAGGGGAGGCTCCCACTTCCATTTTTATTAAAAATACAGAAAACAAAGAAATTGAACAAGAGATCAAAGCCTACAGAGAGAGAAAAACAGCAAAGGAAGCTAAGCAAGCTCTCCCCAGTGGGGGACAGAGAAGGAAAGAAAGTCAATCCAGTTTGGGAAGATAAGCCTATTTTCATCATTAGTCTATGAGATTGAAGTCTTGCTTCATCTATGAAGTCCTGCTTCCAAGAAGCAATCCTTGGATGTGTGTTCTCAAAATGCCATGTATGTGAGTCAGCACTATCTATATGATTATATAACCTTGAGTAGTGGAATTAGTAAATTTAGTAACGGTGCATATAGTAGGGATTCTCCAAACGGTTTCTCTCCACAAACAGACGAATCCCTACAAATGGAAACTGTTTCTAGAGAGAAATGATAGAATCCCTAAAACATTTCTGATATTCAGAGCCAGAACCAGAAACATTTCTTGAATTCTCCTAGAAACCAGAAAAACTTGTTTCACAGGAGAATCAAAATCGGTTTCTCTCCAGAGAAGTTTCTTCGACAAACTGAATCCCTGCAAAACAGGGCCATATATTTGCATTTTGAGAGCAAGGACCTAGATGAGAATGTGGGCTAAGCTTAAGGAGTGCTGGTGAGTTTCACTCTTTATGTATGTCCCACATGCTACCATTTCCATCCCCACAACCATACAAGTGTGCATGTCCTAGACTCCTAATGCATCATATATCCATATAGCCTCCTACCGTGCAAACTGGAATAGTCACTCTAAATTAGAGGAATTCAACATAACATAATGACTTAGAGAAGTTCATCAAAGGAAATAATTAATCAATTGACAAATTAGAATATCAGGGAAATTGTTTGAGAAGATGATTGTTACCTGAGGTTACTGGAAACTGCCATGTACACACCATATGCAACACTAGTGGATAAAATTGGAAGATTCTCAACTTCACCGTCAAAATCCTTGCTGGCAGCCTGCCTTGCTTTTATCAGTGCATTGGTCACACCAGTGCCGACCTGGAAAAAAAATGACCATGCATTGTAAGCTCTTACATGTTCTTGAAAACTTGGCTTCAATAGCAAAGATGGTATTGAGCCATTTACTAGACAACTGATTGTTAGACACCAAAACTAAACAGTATCATCAATTTACCGCCTTGACCTGATTACTTATACAAGAACAAAGACACTCTGGAAGGTTGGTGATCTCTTTTACAAGTATTCATCAATATATCTAACATTTACACCACCTATACAAAAAAAAAAAAACAATACATAATAGGTTTGCACGCTCCAGGGCTCACGGTTTTCCAATAACAATGGCCATCCATAGCAATATAGCATATACAAAGACAAAAATGATTCAAGCATTTCCTAAATATGTATGACATTTTTTTTTGTTTTACTTCCTGCTTAGCACGAAGAAGTTCAGAAAAGAAACTATGGCTCTAGTGTTGCAATTTAACAGTAAGTCGAAACAGACCGAGTGTTTTCCAAAGACATTACAATTGCATCATGACAAACTTACCAGAGAGGCACTAGTTCCGACAGCAAAAAGCTTTGCGCCATTCCTCTGCAAGAAGACAAATTGTGAGTTCATAACAAAAGGCCATAAAGCTACTCAATGTCAATTGTTGATTGTGAGCAACACAGCAGAGCACAGAAATTCAAATTTACCAAAATAGCGCCTACTCTCTGCAAAAGTGAGTACGATGTCCCAGACAAAGCAACCTGCAGCAGAAGTTCCATATAAGTTCACAAGTCCCAAAAAAAGATATAACTTCCCTTTCAGAACAAAAGAAAAAGTTCAATCTATACAAATATATCAGTAGACGGGGGGGGGGGGGGGGGGGGGGGGGGGGGGGGGGGGGGGGGGGGGGTGTTTAAATCTAAGGGACTTGATCCAATCCAATGAATAGTCAAGATCATGCTACCTGGAAGGCATTATCTGGGCAGTTGTAGAAGAACTTAGCAACAGCTCCAGAATTCACCGCTAGTGGTGGCTGTAAAGACACGGTTGGAGCAGGAAGCCATACAAGCATAAAATCTGCAACTATTGCCATGACCTGGAAAGTATTAAAAACTAATAGAGATTAAAAGTTTTGCAAAGGAAAACCAGTGAATAAATAAATATAGTTAACAACAGAGATTTAATTATTTTCTTTTCCTGCATTGCCATTAACTATAACTGTCAACACTGATTCACATTCAACTGTGAAGGCTGAGTTGGGAAGATCTTGCAGTTGAAATACTGTTTGGGAAAGGGGTAGACAATGTTAAGTGTATGGTTAAGGCTCTATCTATAGGCCCATCTATAGGCCCACTCTATATTTAGCCATGAGGCTCTCTATATATTGTCCCCTTTACCTCTGGAGAGATTGTACTCTGTCATCCCTAAGGTACGTAACATGGTACCAGAGCTATGGGATTAGGGTTAGAATTAGATTAGTCTGATCCAAGATCCATTTTTTTTCCCTTGGGATCCTCTCCTCTTCGCGCGGCCCGTCGCTGTGCCCTCCCGTCGCCCGTCTTCCCGCGTGGACAGCCCGTCGCCGTCTCATCGCGCGTCTTCGCGCGGCCCGTCGCCGTGCCCCTTCGCCCGACGGCCCGTTGCCGTCTCATCGCCCGCCCGCGACTTGGCTCGCGACTCGTCGCGTTGCATCGCGAATCATCCGTCGCGGGGCACGTCGCTCGCGACTCGTCTCCGTTGCGGGGATCGTCGTCTGCTGCTTCCGCTCGTCGCTGCTCGTCGCCTCTTCAACCTCTTCCATCTCCGGCTTCTCTGTTCTGCCCGCCTATTGTTGGAACAGAGCAGAGGAGGTCCTGATCGTCATCTTCCGCTCGTCGCTGCTCTACGCCTCTTCAGTCTCCAACTTCCCTGCTCTGCCCGCCTGTGGGAGCAGAGCAGAGGAGGTCTTGCACGTTCAGCAAATAGAGGGGGTCCTCTGCTTCTTATACCACAGTGGTAACAGATCGCTGCCTCCCTCCTCCTTGGTCAGCTGTTAACAGTTGTTTCCATCATGTCTCAGTCTCAACTCAACGCAATTGTCATCCGTATCACTTTAGAGGGTCCAAATTATCCTGAATGGGCCTTCTGTGTAGAAACTGCTTTAAGGGGTCATGGTTTACTACATCATTTAACTGACAATGCCTCTAAGCCTAAGGAGGATGGTAGTAATGCTACTGCAGTAAAGGATTGGGGTATCAATGATGGCAAAGTGATGGCTGCTATGGTCAATAGTACTAAACAATCCTTGATTATGAGTCTATCTAAGTTCAAAACTGCTAAGGCCATATGGGAAAATCTAAAGCAGCGCTATGTACAGGACAGTGGGGCTCTTTTACATAGTCTTATGCAGCAAACTCATGTCATAGAGCAGAATGATATGTCCATTGATGAGTACTATTCTGCTTTTGATCGATTGATGGGATCATTGACTTCCATGGTACCTGAATGTTCAGCTGATTCTTGTCCAGCACATAAATTTATTGAAAAGTTTTTCACCTACAGATTTGTCATGGGAGTTCGAGCTGAGTATGATTCCATCCGTACACGGTTGCTTCACAGTTCTTCTGATCTCACTATGTCAAATGCTTTGTCAGATTTGCTTGCAGAAGAAACTCGTCTCAAGTCCCTGTCCTCTACAGTGTCTCATGGTGTGTTGGCAGCTTCTCGGAGGACTAGTGCACCCAATAGTACCTCTGCCGAACCTTGTAAGCATTGTGGCAGGACTGGTCATCTTTCAGAAAATTGTTTCTCTCATCATCCAGAGAAGTTGGCTGAGTATCGTGCACGGCGTGCTGCTCATGGTGGTCGTGGTCGTGGTCGTGGTACTGGTTCCACTCCTAGAGGCTCAGTTTCAGTGGCTACTTCCTCGACTGTTAGTGCTCCCTCGGCTTGGGTGCTTGATTCAGGCGCTTCTTTTCATGTGACCTCTGATCAGTCCCAGCTGGTTGCCTGCAAGCCGGTCCCTGATGGTGCTTCTGTTCAGACAGCTGATGGTACATATTGTCATATCACTCATCAGGGTTCACTTTGCAATAATCACTTTTCTGTACCCAATGTTTCCTTTGTACCTCAGTTGTCTATGAATCTTCTGTCGGTTGGTCAAATTACCGACCAAAATTGCTTTGTTGGTTTTGATGACTCATCTTGTTTTATTCAGGACCGTCGCAGCGGGAAAGTGATTGGGACTGGCCATCGCCGTAAAGGTGCTTCTAGCCTCTACGTTTTGAACACTCTACGTCTTCCTTCATCCGTTCCATCTACAGCTCATGTCTCATCCGCTGCATCGTCTTCAGCCTCTTCATTTGCCAAGTGGCATCATCGCCTTGGTCATCTTTCTGGGTCTCGGTTGTCGTCCATGATAAATAAAGGTTGTTTAGGTCATACCTCTATTGAGTCTAGCTTTCATTGTAAGGGTTGTAAGCTTGGCAAACAAATCCAACTTCCTTACCCTTCTAGTGTTTCTCGTTCTGCTAGACCTTTTGATATTATTCATACTGATGTATGGGGTCCTGCACCTTTTGCTACAAAAGGTGGCCATAAATACTATGTCATTTTTATTGATGATTATTCTCGCTATACATGGATTTATTTCATGAAACATCGTTCACAATTGTGTTCCATTTATCAGTCTTTTGTTCGAATGGTTCACACACAATTTTCAGCTCCCATTAAAGTTCTTCGTTCAGACTCTGGGGGTGAGTACTTGTCTGCTGTCTTTCGCCAATTTCTATCGTCTGAGGGTACACTTGCACAGCTCTCTTGTCCAGGTGCTCATGCTCAGAATGGTGTTGCTGAACGAAAACATCGCCATCTTATAGAGACAGCTCGCACACTTTTGATTTCATCATTTGTCCCTTCTCATTTTTGGGGAGAAGCTGTTTCCACTGCTGTCTATCTCATCAATAGGCAACCTTCATCCAAATTGTCTGATCACTGTCCTGGTGAAGTACTTTTTGGTACTCCTCCTAGCTATGATCATCTTCGAGTTTTTGGATGCACTTGCTATGTTCTGCTTGCACCTCGTGAGCGCACAAAATCGACTGCACAATCTGTTGAATGTGTTTTTCTAGGGTATAGTCCTGAGCATAAAGGTTATCGATGTTATGACCCTTCTTCCCGTCGCATACGCATCTCTCGTGATGTTACCTTTGATGAGGATCGCCCCTTCTTTTATAACCCTTCCACTACCCCTTCATATTCTCCCACAGAGTCCACCTCTTTTTTGAGCCTTCCTCCAAATTCATCCAACGATGATGCCTTTGCACCATCTGATCCTCCTATTTCCATCACACCACCTTACCTCCTACAACATCCTCGTCTCCATCTCAATCTTTTTCAAAACCACCTATTACACGTGTCTACAGCCGTCGTCCCTCCCAGCTTCCGTCTACTTCTCCCACCATGGCTAGTCCAGATGAGCCCGCTGCTGATGCTTCTAATAATAACATTGATGATTCACATGTTCATGAGTTACAGGTTGCTCCACGATATAATCTTCGAGACCGCAGTACCATTCATCCTGAAGAGAAGTACGGTTTTCCCCAATTGCATGCTGTTGTTGATGAGCCATCCACTTATCAGGAAGCTTCTCAAATTCTAGAATGGCAGCTAGCTATGTCTGAGGAACTTGCCGCCCTTGATCGTCAAGGCACTTGGGATCTTGTTCCATTGCCATCGCACACAGTACCTATTACATCTAAGTGGGTATTCAAAGTGAAGACCAAGTCAGATGGCTCTATAGAGAGATATAAGGCCCGTCTTGTTGCCAGAGGTTTTCAGCAAACTCAGGGTCTAGATTATGATGAGACTTTTGCACCTGTTGCTCATATGACGGCAGTCCGTACATTAATTGCAGTTTGCAGCAGCTTCTTCTTGGCCCATATCTCAAATGGATGTCAAGAATGCCTTTCTTCATGGTGATTTGACTGAAGAAGTTTATATGCAACCGCCCCCGGGTGTTGTTGCTCCTCCAGGATATGTCTGTCGTCTTCGCCGTGCTTTATATGGCCTTAAACAGGCTCCTCGTGCTTGGCATGAGCGTTTTGTCTCCGTGATACGGGCTGCTGGATTTTCAGCTAGTGATCATGATCCGGCCTTATTTGTTCATTTGTCACCACGTGGCCGTACGTTGCTTCTTCTCTATGTTGATGATATGCTGATTACGGGTGATGATAAGGATCACATTTCCCATGTGAAGCAACAACTCAGTGCTGAATTTCAGATGTCTGATTTGGGTCCTCTCAGTTATTTCTTAGGCATTGAGGTCAAGCACTCTACTCAGGGCTATCATCTTTCTCAGTCTAAGTACATACAAGATCTTATTGCTCGTTCAGGCATCACTGATAGTCGAACTGCTGCCACACCCATGGATCTTCACTTGCAGCTTCGTCCCACTGATGGGGTACCTCTTAAGGATCCCTCTCGATATCGACACATTGTGGGCAGCCTTGTTTACCTCACTGTCACTAGGCCGGATATTGCTCATGCAGTCCATAT
>NW_027096723.1:0-40000 GCF_019320115.1 Miscanthus floridulus | reverse complement strand
TTTGAGTCAATTTGTTTGTGCCCCAACTTCTGTTCATTTTGGACATTTACTTCGCGTGCTACGCTACCTACGGGGGACATCATCTCAAAGTTTACTCTATGCGCATGATAATCCGCTTCAACTTCATGCTTACTCGGATTCCACTTGGGCGAGTGACCCAACAGATCGATGTTCCATCACTGGATATTGCATTCTTCTTGGCTCTTCTCCTATTGCATGGAAGTCCAAGAAGCAAGCAGCTGTATCTCGCTCTAGTACAGAGGCTGAACTTCGAGCCCTTGCCACTACTACTGCAGAGATTGTATGGCTTCGATGGTTGTTGGCTGATTTAGGCATCTCTTGTGATGTTGCCACACCTCTTCTATGTGATAATACAGGAGCCATACAAATTGCTAATGATCCTGTGAAGCATGAACTCACAAAGCATATTGGTGTGGATGCTTTCTTTACTCGGTCTCATTGTCATCAGAAGACTATTTCTCTCCAGTATGTGCCTTCAGAGTTGCAATTGGCCGACTTCTTCACTAAAGCACAAACTCGGGAGCAGCATCGGCTTCACTTGATCAAACTCAATGCTTCAGATCCTCCACTTCCACCTTGAGTTTGAAGGGGGGTGTTAAGTGTATGGTTAAGGCTCTATCTATAGGCCCATCTATAGGCCCACTCTATATTTAGCCATGAGGCTCTCTATATATTGTCCCCTTTACCTCTGGAGAGATTGTACTCTGTCATCCCTAAGGTACGTAACAGACAAAAGTAAACTAGTCATAAAAAATGTCGTAATTTTATAATCCGTTTACAGTTGAAGTAGCAAAACAATTAGTGGTAGTGTTTTTTCGCTGCAAGTATGAAAGGCTAAGGCAAACGGTTACCATTTATTAATGCAATTTCAGAATTTCCATATGATACTCTTTTCTGGCATTCTTGTAGCGCACATACAGTGAATGCATCAAGGAAATCAAACACTTAGGTGCGAACATCTTCTGGTTATTTATTTAGTACCAAATGAATTATAGAACTTATATTTTAATCATGTTAAAGTCTTTATAAAGGGGGGCAGACCCAGTGCCGGAGGCTCCCACATGAGTGGGGTCTGGGGAAGGGAAAAACCAAGGCAAGCCTCCCCCCCCCCCCCCCCCCCCCAAAAAAAAAAATCTGCGGAGAGGCTACTTCGAATCCGCGACCTGGTGACTCGGTGAGACAGCTCTCACCACTGCACTAGGCCTGCCCTTCATGTTAAGTCTTTATATTTAATAGAAATAGTACCTATTGCAGTAGTCTTTACATTTAATCATGCTCAAGTAGGTGGCAGACTGATGGTGTTTCTGCCACCAGCTCACCTGAAATGTGAGGCTAAGGCTATCAGCTCAGCTGGGTAAAACAATTCATCAAGAATCCAACCATCTCTTGGAATAGAATCCATGCAGTCCTAAGCAAGAACCTAGCCACCTCACCTAAGTGTCCCCGCTACAGATTGCAACAGAGATAGATTATTAAAGCATCACGGAGGCACCCACCCTGCGAGGCCACATACTCCGCCACCCCTTCCCATGCCGGCCACCATCTTTCTCCCATCCAGCAAGCACATGCCTACCATCATCTCCTACTTATCAGTAAGCAGATTCAATGGCCGCTGCCAATGTTTTCAAGGCGTCGCTTAATCGCCAAGGCGCTCCACGCGGGACGCCACAGCAGACGACTCGCCTTACGTGGAGGCCTCTGTTCTGGGCAGCGGGTAAACGCGTGAGAAGGGTTGGAACAACAACAACAACAAAGCCTTTAAGTCCCAAACAAGTTGGGGTAGGCTAGAGTTAAAACCCAGCAGAAGCCATCAAAGTTCGTGAATTTTCCAAGCACTCCTATCTAAGGCTAAGTCTTTGGGTATATTCCATCCTTTCAAGTCTCCTTTTATTGCCTCTACCCAAGTCAACTTCGGTCTTCCTCTGCCTCTCTTCACGTTACTATCCTAGCTTAGGATTCCACTATGCACCGGTGCCTCTGGAGGTCTCCGTTGGACATGTCCAAACCATCTCAACCAGTGTTGGACAAGCTTTTCTTCAATTGGTGCTACCCCTAATCTATCACGTATATCATCGATCCGAACTCGATCCCTTCTTATATGACCACAAATCCAACGCAACAAACGCATTTCCGCGACACTTATCTGTTGAACATGTCGTCTTTTCGTAGGCCAATATTCTGCACCATACAACATAGCAAGTCTAATCGCCGTCCTATAAAACTTGCCTTTTAGCTTCTGTCATACCCTTTTGTCACATAGGACACCAGATGCTTGGCGCCACTTCATCCACCCTGCTTTTAGCTTCTGTGAGAATGATTGGAAACGGTGGGGAAAACTAAGAGAGAAGGGGTGCACGGGAGAAACAGAGCGCGCCGGAGGGAGAGAGAGAGAGAGCGGGCACGCGGGAGATTCACCAGCAGGAGAGCGGGAGGGGAACCAGAAGCCACAGCTGGCCCGTGCGGACGTGTTCTCCCGCGCTGATGGGAGAAGTTGCTGCACGCCCGCCGCCGAGCCGTGCAGCCGCCTGTGCGGGCTGCGGCCATGTTCCCCCAATCGGCGCTGACCTGCAACATCTGGAGGAGAGAGGGAAGCAAGAGACAAAGAGGGGCGGAGGCGGAGCGGTAGTGGAGAACGAGAGAGAGAGAGATGCGGCGGTGCTGGAGAGAGGATTGGGAGTTCGAGAGATGAAGCAGGATGGTCAAAGGTGAGGGGTATATGGGCTGCCTGGTGGGCTGGGCCTGACTACTTCTTGCTCCTTCTCCTTTCTTTTCCTTTTTCCTTTTCGTTTTTCTTCATTATCTACCACTCTTAAGCTGTTTTTTAAGATTCCCTTAAGATGCTAAGGCATCGCCTCGCCTCACGCCTTAGTCGCTTAAGCGTAAGACGGTAGTCGGTCGCCACGCCTCGCCTTACCGCCTTGAAAACATTGGCCGCTGCCAAGCCACTCTCCTGTCTCCTCTGACCAGTAAGCTCATGCGTTCGCAGTCATCCTACTCCAGTGATCAGGCGTCTGCTGCCGCTCTATGCCCACTGGCTACCTGATGTTTGCCATTGTTTCTCCCTGTTGTGAGCAGGTGTGTCATCCGCCACCCTGCTCACCGTGGCAAGAATGCACCCTTTGCCACTATTTGCTCCCTGCCAGTGAGAACATGGACACAGGCCATCCTAATCCCCACAGGCTAGCAAGCACTTTGCTGCCGCCTTCCTCCTGCCAATTAGCAGCTGCATTAGCCTGCATACAGTCTGTGATGCACATCATCGCTGCTGCCGCGGTAGTCCTATTCCATGCCTGAATTTTACTGGAAAATCTTGCAAAAATGCTCCAAAGCCTTTTTTTCTTTTTTTTTTCTGTTCATTAGGTTCAACTCAGCGTGCTTGACATCAGAAGCAACAATACTCTCAATTTGGGTCATCCACTCATCCATTGTTCCAATCACTATGTTATTCTTTGTTATCTTCTGACCTACTACCTGGGCTAAATATGTACATTTGCAGTGTTATGCTCCAACCACATGAAGTGAAAATACTCCAGTCTGACACAGTTTGGCAGCCCTTGCCAGGCTATAATTGGTGGCATGATACAGTTCATTTGGCACACTGCCAGTGAAGTAGCAGACAGAACTCAATAAAAAGTTTTCAACTCTCCATGTCATGCAAAAACTCTTTTGCAATGCCACTAGTGGTGAACTGGTGATGCTTCAGGTAGGCAGTGTTCAAAAAACCGCAATTAAACTGCTCACCTAGGTGCGCTTCAGCGCTGAACGGAGCCCTGGCGCCTCGCCTAGGCCATAGGTCAAATTAAACGCCAGCCAACGGGTAAGTGGTGTGGAATCAGAGGAAATCAGGAGGAAGGCAAGCTAGCACATGCAGAGGCGAGCAGTAGGAGCATGCGCAAACACGATGTTCTTGCGCCGTGGCCGCAGCCGCCAACTCCGCATCTTGCGTTGGTGTCAGCAGCAAGGAGAATCTCTAGCACTCCTCAAGTAGCCACTGGTGCAGCGCAGCCCTGCCACCCCACGCACACCTCCCTGGTGCTCCTAGACCCTGCGGCTGTGCGGGCAGAGACCCTGCGGCTGTGCAGACGGAGACCTGTGCGGGGGTGTGCGGCTAGCTGTGCTCCTGGGAGGGAAACAGGAGGGGAATAGAATGGGAGTGGATAAGGCTGGGTTGTGTGGTTTTTTAATGGGCCTGGGCCTCTTAATATCTTCTGGGCCAAGGGAAATACTACTGCTGGCTTGCTTGGCCTGTTGTAACAAGGCTAGACTGAATCTGTGATGCAGCTATGCACTTAAGCACATCCCAGCAACAAAAAGAAAAAAAAAACACAAACGCTTAATCATGTTTAATCTCCGCTTAAGCGTCCTAGGCGCTAATCAGTGGCCTGGCGCCTGCCTAGCGCCTAGCGCCTTTTGGAACCTTGCAGGTAGGTCTTGTTTTTTTGAGATAAATTGATGGTTATTTGTACAGAGTTTTTATTTAAAAACACGATTATGTTAGTGTCTAGGTAGAGTGCAGAAAATACAGAAAGGCCTTACCATGTTGGTTTCAAAAGTCAAATACCAGATAGCAAAGTTATTAAAGAAACCATTGTAAAGGGACATATCCTAGAGCTATCAGTTAACTTGTGCTAACATGCTAGCCACATCAGTTAAGGCAGTAAGCCAGCATGAAAATTGTCAAAACATATGTCCAGATAAGTCCTTAAAGCTGTCTAAATAGTAAGAAAACGAAAGGAGAAAAACACTATCCACTTAAAACCCTTTCTCATGTTTTACTATAGGACAGATTGTATTTTGACATTAAATATTATAGGGCTACCGTTTCTTTTATTTTTTTGAAAATTGATTTCATAATTTTCTAAGGGGACGGTGAATAGTGCATCTAGCCCTTTAGTGGGTTTTGGATGATTGAATGACAAAGTGATTAAAGGTCTAACCCGTTTGCTAAGTGTGGACAGGTAATAGGTTATCTCACATGTACTTAATGAAGCCAAAATGATGTGTTGTTGTATAAACAATCTAGTTCAAGCACAAGATAACAATGCAAATGGAATTCATGCAAAGGCTTTATTTATTGTGCGATTTCCATGTACTATGTGAAGGCAAGCACGGTAAAAATTAATTGATGAAACATGAGGGATTGCATATGGAATGGTTTCATATTTGAAGCTTGCTAAATTGAAATGAAAAAAGATAACAATACAAATGAATGGATGATTCAACACAAAATGTGACTTGATGGCTTGAGATGGTGAAGATAGCAAGGAAAGGCTTCGAGGTATTAAGCAAGGGTGAAGGGCTGATGGATAAGTTAATGATGGATAAGTCTCATGTGTGGCTGGTCTTTGTGGGGCTATGATGCTCACATGGTCATGGTCCTTGTGCCTGTTTTTCTGTTTTTAGGACAGCATCTTAGACTAGAGGACAGCATCTTAGAGGACAGCATCTTAGACTAGAGGACAGCATCTTAACTAGGACAGCATATTAGCATCTTAGACTAGCATCTTGACATATGCTTGGCTGGCTAGCAGCCTATAAATATGTAACCCCAATCCCTCAGGTTGGTATGGCATTTGTGTGAGCTTGTGTGAGAAATAGACAAGAAAATTGCCCCAACTCCTAGTGTCATCCTCTCTCGATGAGAGTAAGAATTCTCCTACTACCAAGAGTGAGAATTCAGCGACTAACAGCTGGTATCAGAGCCGTATTATCCTGTAGCCTGAGCATCTCTTGCTCATCTTCTCTCCCAGCCCCACAACAGCCCCAGCTGTTGGCAGCAGCAGCTCCTCCGGCCGCTCCTGTTCACTCCTCTCCTAGCTCGTCTGAAGCAGCCCTCTCCCCACGCAGCAGCCCCCCGGTAGCGCGTCATGTCCGCAGGGCAGTCTCAGCGCTCGGTCGCCTCGAGCACGCGGCGTCGGCAGGAGGCCGAACTTGCCGTGGCAGAGGAACGCGAGCGAGCGGCGGCAGAGGACCGCTGCGGCCGCGGGCAAGGGGTCGAGGCTGGCAGCGGCGGAGCTGGCAGCAGCCAGAGCGGAGGGCGGAGGCAGCGGCGGAGGCGAATGCAGCGGTGCGGCGGCGGCGGAGGGCTCGAGGCTCTGCGCGGCCAGCATCGGCAGGGCTCCATTCCGCCTGACGACACCGCCGACGCGGGACTCGAGCTTGCTAGGGGGGAGGCAGAGCGCAGCGCGGGCGGTGCAGTGGGCAGCCGGCACGTCCACAGAGCGTGGCGGTAGCCCAGACAGGCGTGGAAGCAGTCGGTGGCACGCCTCCTGGCGGAGGCGCGCACGGCGGCGGCGCTCGCACGGCAGGCGGCGCTCCTGGAGGAGGCGAGCACGGCAACGGTGGCGGACGGGTTGATGGAGAGCGCGGCCTTCACAGGCAGCGTGGCTCTCTCTCCCCGGATAGGTACCGACGGGTCGATGTGAGAGCGCGGCCTTCACAGGCAGCGTGGCTCTCTCTCCCCGGATCGGTACCGTGGTTACCACGGGCTCCAGGCTGTTGTCAGGGACGTCGGTCCCGGCGGTGGGTGGCCTACCCTCACCAAGACCAACTACGTCGAGTGGGCTGCGGTGATGAGGGTAAAGCTCCAGGTGCGGCACATGTGGGAGGCAGTCCGGTATGGCGACGTCGACTACGACCTAGATCGACGGGCGCTGGATGCTCTCATCGCTGCAGTCCCGCCCGAGATTGCAGTTCTCGCTTACCAGCAAGCGGACTGCCAAGGAGGCTTGGGATGCCATCGCTGCGGCACGCATCGGCGGCGACCGCGCCCGCAAGTCCACACTGCAGGCACTTCGCAAGGAGTGGGAGAACCTGGCCTTCAAGCCAGGTGAGGACGTTGATGACTTTGCTCTCCGTCTCAACACTCTGTTGCAGAAGATGGTGCAGTTCGGCGACGACACTTACGGCGAGGAGAGAGCTGTTGAAAAGCTCTTCCGCTGCGTCCCCGAGAAGTACAAGCAGATGGCTCGCTCGATCAAGTCTCTGTTGGATCTCTCCACGATGTCGATCGAGGAGGCGATAGGTCGCCTCAAGGTCGTCGACAGCGATGAGCCACAGTCCCTCTCGGGGCCCATCACCACTGGCGGGAAGCTCCTCCTCACTCGGGAGCAGTGGCTTGCCAGCCAAGGTGACCGGAGGAAGGGGGAGCCTTCTTCCGCGACAGGCGGCCGCAAGCGTGGCAAGCCACGCAAGGCGCGCAGAGACGCCCAGGCCGGGGCGCGAGGACGTGCCGAGGGTGATGCCCGCGGAGGCGCCCAGGGCGGCGCCGCCAGCAGGCACGAGACGACGCCTGCCGCAACTGCGGCCAGCTTGGCCATTGGCCCAAGGACTGTCGACAGCCACGACGCGGCCAGGCCCACGTCGCACAGGCGGAGGAGGAGGAGCCGGCTCTGTTCATGGCACATGCCAGCATCGAGCCACCTCCAGCGGCACCAGCCGCAGCGGCTCTCCTCCACCTTGACGATCCAAAAGCACACGCCCTCCTCGGCGACAGCTCCGGCAACGACAAGACTGACGGGTGGTGCCTCGACACCGGCGCCACCCATCACATGACCGGTCGACGGGAGTTCTTCACCGAGCTTGACTCTAGCGTCCGAGGCTCCGTCAAGTTTTGGGATGCCTCCGGCGTGGAGATCAAGGGCGTCGGCCCCATCATCTTTACCGCCGTGTCTGGTGAGCACAGGCTGCTCACCGGAGTCTACTACATCCCCGCGTTGAGGAACTCCATCATCAGCTTGGGACAGCTGGATGAGAACGGTTCGCGCGTGGTGGTTGAGGACGGAGTCATGAGGATTTGGGATCGTCGTCGTCGCCTTCTTGTCAAGGTATCCAGAAGCGCAAATCGACTCTACGTCCTTAACGTGCAGGTGGCACAACCCCTCTGTCTCGCTGCTCGTCGGGACGACGAGGCGTGACAGTGGCACGAGCGTTTCGGGCACCTTCACTTTGAGGCCCTGAAGCGGCTCAGTGCCACGGAGATGGTGCGAGGCCTGCCGTGCCTCGACCATGTCGAGCAGCTCTGCGACGTCTGCGTGTTGACGAAGCAGAGGCGACTCCCCTTTCCCCAGCGGGCGAGCTTTCGAGCCAAGGAGAGGCTCGAGCTTGTGCACGGGGACTTGTGTGGCCCGGTGACACTGGCCACACCGGGAGGACGACGCTACTTCCTGCTGCTCGTCGACGACCTCTCCCGCTACATGTGGGTGATGGTCCTCGGCAGCAAGAGAGAGGCTGCGGACGCCATCAGGCGCGCGCAGGCTGCTGCGGAGGCGGAGTGTGGCCGCAAGCTGCGCGTGCTGCGCACCGACAACGGCGGCGAATTCACGGCGGCTGAATTCGCGTCGTACTGCGCTGACGAGGGCATTCAGCGCCACTACTCCGCGCCGTACAACCCGCAGCAGAACGGCGTCGTCGAGCGGCGCAACCAGACGGTTGTGGGGATGGCTCGGGCCCTCCTCAAGCAGAGGGGGATGCCGGCTATCTTCTGGGGAGAGGCGGTGGTGACGGCCGTCTACATCCTCAACCGCTCGCCTACCAAGGCGCTCGACGGCAGGACGCCGTACGAGGCTTGGCATGGGCGCAAGCCGGCGGTCTCCCACTTGCGGGTCTTCGGCTGCCTCGCATTCGCCAAGGAGCTTGGCCACATCAGCAAGCTCGACGACAGGAGCACTCCGGGAGTGTTCATCGGCTACACGGAGGGCTCAAAGGCCTACCGCATCCTCGACCCGAAGACACAGCGTGTGCGCACGGCGCACGACGTTGTGTTCGACGAAGGGCGAGGATGGGCGTGGGACAAGGCAGTGGACGATGGCTCGGCTCCAACGTACGACGACTTCACTGTCGAGTACGTCCACTTCGAGGGAGCTGGGGGAGTAGGCAGTTCTTCTTCGGTGAGCGCGTCTACCTCAGTCTCCGAGCCTCCACCGACCCGACACCTGCTACTCCAACAGCACCACGCTCTCCAGCCAAGACCTCGGCTGCGATGAGCTCTTCGCTGGCTCCACCACAGCCGGCAACGCCACGCACTCCAGCATCGACAGGCACCACTCCGGGCACGTCTACTCCACCACCAGCTCGTGTCGAGCACGGCCCGGTTGAGCTCGCTACTCCGCTCTCTCACGATGAGGAGCGTGTCGACGCGTACCACGATGGCAAGCCGTTGCGGTACCGTACGGTGGAGAACCTTCTCGGCGACCAGCCGGTGCCGGGACCGGTGCCTCACGACCTGGAGGCGCAGTTGCACCTTGCGTGTGACGACGGCGAGCCTCGGTCGTTTGCAGAGGCCGAGAGACACGCGGCATGGCGCGCCGCGATGCAGTTGGAAATGGATGCGGTTGAGAAGAACCGCACCTGAGAGCTTGCTGACCTTCCTCGTGGTCACCGCGCGATCACCCTTAAGTGGGTGTACAAGTTGAAGAGGGATGAAGCCGGCGCCATCGTCAAGCACAAGGCTCGCTTGGTGGCACGAGGTTTCGTGCAGCAGGAGGGGGTCGACTTCGACGCCGCCTTTGCTCCCGTGGCACGGATGGAGTCCGTGCGACTCCTCCTTGCGCTAGCTGCCCAGGAGGGCTGGCGTGTTCATCACATGGATGTCAAGTCGGCGTTCCTTAACGGCGACTTGAAGGAGGAGGTCTACGTGCACCAGCCACCGGGATTTGCGATCCCCGGCAAGGAGGGCAAGGTGCTCCGCCTGCACAAGGCCCTCTATGGCTTGCGGCAGGCACCGAGGGCGTGGAATGCCAAGTTGGATTCCACGCTAAAGGGGATGGGCTTCGAGCAAAGCCCGCACGAGGCGGCCATCTACCGACGGGGCAATGGAGGTAATGCCCTGCTGGTGGGTGTCTACGTCGACGACTTGGTGATCACCGGCACCAAGGATGCGGAGGTGGCGGCATTCAAGGAAGAGATGAAGGCCACCTTCCAGATGAGTGACCTGGGGCCTCTCTCCTTCTACCTGGGAATCGAGGTGCACCAGGATGACTCTGGGATCACGCTTCGACAGACCGCCTACGCCAAGCGCGTCGTTGAGCTAGCTGGGCTCACCGACTGCAACCCAGCTCTCACTCCGATGGAGGAGAGGCTGAAGCTGAGCCGCGACAGCACGACGGAGGAGGTGGACGCTACGCAGTACCAGCGTCTTGTGGGGAGCCTTCGCTACCTCGCCCACACACGGCCGGACTTGGCATTCTCCGTCGGCTACGTTAGTCGGTTCATGCAGCGACCGACGACGGAGCACCAGCAGGCTGTGAAGAGGATCATCCGCTACGTTGCGGGGACTCTCGACCACGGCCTCTACTACCCGAGGTGCCCTGGGGCGGCACACTTCGTCGGGTACAGCGACAGCGACCACGCCGGCGACATCGACACCAGCAAGAGCACGAGCGGGATCCTCTTCTTCCTCGGCAAGTGCCTCGTTAGCTGGCAGTAGGTCAAGCAGCAGGTGGTGGCCCTGTCCAGCTGCGAGGCCGAGTACATAGCGGCCTCCACCGCTTCGACTCAGGCGCTTTGGCTCGCTCGACTGCTTGGTGATCTCCTCGGCAGAGACTAGAGCGGTGGAGCTCAGGGTGGACAGCAAGTCCGCTCTGGCCCTGGCAAAGAACCCCGTGTTCCACGAACGCAGCAAGCACATCCGGGTGAGGTACCACTTCATCCGAGGCTGTTTGGAGGAAGGGAGCATCAAGGCGAGCTACATCAACACCAAGGACCAGCTTGTGGACCTGCTCACCAAGCCCCTTGGGAGGATCAAGTTCCTTGAGCTCTGCTCCAGGACCGGGATGGTTCAACTCTCCCACAAGACGACGCACAAGACTTAGGGGGAGAATGATGGATAAGTTAATGATGGATAAGTCTCATGTGTGGCTGGTCTTTGTGGGGCTATGATGCTCACATGGTCATGGTCCTTGTGGCTGTTTTTCTGTTTTTAGGACAGCATCTTAGACTAGAGGACAGCATTTTAGAGGACAGCATCTTAGCTAGGACAGCATATTAGCATCTTAGACTAGCATCTTGGCATATGCTTGGCTGGCTAGCAGCCTATAAATATGTAACCCCAACCCCTCAGGTTGGTATGGCATTTGTGTGAGCTTGTGTGAGAAATAGACAAGAAAATTGCTCCAACTCCTAGTGCCATCCTTTCTCGATGAGAGTAAGAATTCTCCTACTACCAAGAGTGAGAATTCAGCGACTAACAAGGGCAAGCGACGGCTTGGCGGCCGAAGAACCTAGCTAGGGTGAAGAAGGAAGTACTTGCATTTAGTTGAGATACTAATCAAGCTATGATGGTCATGTTGATGTGGAGGATCAAATCACTATTGGAGTGCTTGATAGAAGTGACTTGATACATTTGGGATTATTCATATTTGATGAATGAAATCAAATCACGTGCTCAAGATGGCTATGCTCAAGTAAAAGGATCAATATCGACATGTTGGCACCCTCACTTGATGAAGATTGAAAGACACGGCTTCGGTTGAAAGAGATCAACTCAAAAGGTTTAAATTCGTTATACATTTGAATTTGAGTAAATAGGAATGTCGTACTATTAAGAGGGATGCATCATGTTGATAGATGATTATTCATAAGTGCTCAAGCCAACCTATGTGAGGTTCAATGTTTTCAAGGCGGTAAGGCAAGGCGTGGTGACTGACTACCGCCTTACGATTAAGCGAGTAAGGCGTAAGGCAAGACGACGCCTTAACAATTTAAGGAAAATTTAAAACAACAGCTCAGAGCAGTAAATGGTGAAGAAAAACAGAAAAAGAAAAACGAAAAAAAGAACAGAGGAGTAAGAAGTGGTCTGGCCCAGCCCACCAGCAGCCCATGTGCCCCGCACGTCTTCATATCTCTCTAATTCCTCTCTCCTCAGCGCCGCCGCAACTTTCTCCCAAATCCCTCTCTCCGTCTCTTGCTCCCCTCTCTCCTATAGGCCAGCGCCGATTGGGAGGTGGCCGCGGTTCGCAGGCGGCTGCTCCTCGCGAAACTTGACCAGAGGGGGAAGCTGTTCTTGAGGGGGAAGAGGACACGGCTGCATGGATCGGCTGCGGGCGGGTAGGCGGCAACTTCCCACGGCAGCGGGGGGGAATGCAGCGGCGCGGGCGAGCGAGCTGCGGCTTCCTATTCCTCTCGCTCTCCCGCTCACTGGTTGGTCTCCCGCGCGCCTGCTCTGTTTCTCCCGCGCGCCCGCTCCATCTACGCACGACTTTTTCTCCCTCGTGCTTGCCCTCTTTCGTTTTTCTCCTGCCGATTCTCCCGCGTATGGCGCCCGCCATGCACGATTTGGCGCGAATCGGACGCCAAAGCGACGATTTCTGGACGCCACGGTCGTAAGGCGGACGCCATATGAATCTAAGGCGAGTCGTCTGCTGTGGCGTCCCGCGTGGAGCGCCTTGGCGCTTAAGCGACGCCAAAGCGACGCCTTAAAAACACTGGTGAGGTTTGAGTGAAAGAGAGAAGAGAGAAACTAACTTTGTTCTGTGACCGGGCAAACCGGACCTGTCCGGGTATGGTAGGGTCACTGGTGTTTCTCTAACATGGTTCGTCGGGAGCTCTGACGTCCCGACACCAAACTGACTTGGAGAGTTAACTAACTGGTCACACCGGACGTGTCCGATATTGCTACCGGACGTGTCCGGTATAGTAGGCCAGAGCCCAACGGCTAGTTTTCAAATGAGCTGAGGGTCGGAAGTTTTGACGGTCGGGAGTTCCGGCATTCGTCGGGAGTTCTGACGCCTCACAACGATACTTTACTCAGTTACCGTTGGTGCAGTGCAAGTCATACCGGACGTGTCCGGTATTTCAACGGCTAGAAAACGGCTAGTTCTTCAAAGGGGGCTATAAATACCCCCAAGCCTCCACCTTTGGAGGCTGCTGATTCTGCTGGTGAACCCACACGTTTTTAAGCCTTGCCAACTCTCCCAAACCCTCTCTTAGTGAGTATGTGATCCAAATTGCCAAATTCATTAGTGGGTTGAGAGAAATTGAAAAAAGAAAAATCCAACCACTTGAGCATTTGTGCATATTGTCTAATCTCGTGATTCGCATTTGTTACTCTTGGACTCTTCGGTCCTAGACGGTTAGACGTCGCCGAAGAGCACCCGAGAGATTGTGGTGTGCCTCGGAAAGTTTGTAACGGTCAATTCCGCCGCCTCAGAATCAACTAGTGAAAGGAGGAAAAGGAGTTGGAAAAGACTCCGGCTAGAGTGACCTTCGTGGTACCCTCTAGGGTTGACCTTCGTTGGGTCGCTCGCAACGCCCTCAACGGAGAGTAGGACTCAAACGAGTTCGAACTTCGGTAAAACAAATATCGTGTCTCAATTTGCATTTCTTTCGATATTTGTGTTGCTCCAGCTCTTGTGCGGGTTCTCTGTGTATCTTGTCATCACTAGTAGGTACCTGCAATTTGTTTTGAAGATAGAAATCGAAAGGAGCAAGTTTGAAGCTGTTTCACTGAAACCGTGTATACCGGACACGTCCGGTATTGATTCCTGTGCCAAACTTAATTGTATTTTGATTTAACTCTTTGGTTGCTGGTGTTTGGCTCCATAAACTTATTTAGTATCTTTTATATACTCTGTGGCTAACTTGTGAGGGGTTGTATTACTTTGATTTGGAGTTTCCACTCGGAAACTCCCATTACTAAATCGTTTTCTCATTTAAAGATGTTAATTTTCAGAAACGCCTATCCACCCTCCTTTGGGCTGCATCCTAGGTCCTTTCAGACAGGCATGTTAAAACACTACAACAACAACAACACAGTCTTTAAGTCCCAAACAAGTTGAGGTAGGCTAGAGTTGAAACCCAGCAGAAAGCATCAAGGTTCAAGCACGTGAATAGTTGTTTTCCAAGCACTCCTATCTAAGGCTAAGTCTTCGAGTATATTCCATCCTTTCAAGTCTTCTTTTATCGCATCTACCCAAGTCAACTTCGGTCTTCCTCTGCCTCTCTTCACGTTACTATCTTAGCTTAGGATTCCACTACGCATCGGTGCCTCTGGAGATCTCCGTTGGACATGTCCAAACCATCTCAACCTGTGTTGGACAAGCTTTTCTTCAATTGGTGCTACCCCTAATCTATCACGTATATCATCGTTCCGAACTCGATCCTTTCTTGTATGACCGCAAATCCAACGCAACATACGCATTTCCGCGACACTTATCTGTTGAACATGTCGTCTTTTTGTAGGCCAACATTTTGCACCATACAACATAGCAGGTCTAATCACCGTCCTATAAAACTTGTCTTTTAGCTTCTGTGGTACCCTTTTGTCACATAGGACACCAGATGTTTGGCGCCACTTTATCCACCCTGCTTTGATTCTATGGCTAACATCTTCATCAATATCCCCGTCTCTCTGTAGCATTGATCCTAAATATCGAAAGGTATCCTTCTTAGGCACTACTTGACCTTCCAAACTAATATCTTCCTCCTCCCGAGTAGTAGTGCCGAAGTCATATCTCATATACTCAATTTTAGTTCTACTGAGTCTAAAACCTTTGGACTCCAAAGTCTCCCGCCATAACTCCAGTTTCTGATTCACTCGTATCCGGCTTTCATCAACTAGCACTACATCGTCCGCGAAAAGCATACACCAAGGGATGTCCCCTTGTATGTCCCTTGTGACCTTATCCATCACTAAGGCAAACAGATAAGAGCTCAAAGCATGTTAAAACACTACATATGTCCCAAATTTTCTGAATTAGATAACGGATGGTCATTTTCACTCACTTTTAGCATGTTATATTGACCTCAGAGGCAGTGACGAAGGGTGAACCAAAAGCAAGCAGGGACTAATTGCAAAAACAACTGTTGTACTAGCTATTGAAGCTTCTCAGGTATGACTACAGATGCAATCGTATAAAGCATCCATGAGGATTATAGGCTACCAAAACTAAGATTATAGACGACCAAATGATAAGGACATCACTCCTTCGGATGTACCTGCTGATCCTCCAACCGTCATGAAAGGTCCAATGACCCGGGCTCGAATGCATCAACTCAATTTAGAGGTGAGCTCATTCTTAAACGATCTTTTTCATACTTTTGAGAATAGACTACTACCTAATGATGTTATCTTGCTTAGGAACATTGAAGAGGGTCACGAGAGACTTAGAGGAAGAGGTGGAGGCGTTGATGACCAGCAAGGACGTTCAACAGAAACCGGAGGCCCAGTCCAACATGATTTCTAGTCTGCCTCGGCCTCCAGGACCAGTCTGCCTTAAACTAGTCACCCAGGACGCATCCGGACTCCGTTTTCGACGATCCACATATGGTTGGAAAGCTAATTTGATAAGGAAGCCAATCCAAGTGGTCTCACGTCAAAAGCCCTTCAGAATCAACGGGAATCGTCGAAACAAGTCAACGTCCAGAATCTATCAGGGTCTTTTGGTCCGTTGGACCGTGTATCGTGTTTGGGCTCATTAGGAGGCACGTCCAGGGGTCTTGCACGACCGTAGAGTCTTCATAAACAGCCGCACCCCTCCCTTAGGGTTTGGGTTTTGCTTAGATTAATCTGTCAAGAACAGTTTCGCCGTTCATCGGTTTGTGAGACCCCAACTTCGTGAGATTAATCATTCATCTGCAATTTGGTTGCTTTCTTTCTTATTCTTGCTTGTGTTCTTCGTTGCGTAGGCAGGGATTAGCTTTCTTGGCAAGGTCACCCGGATTCGTGTCTCGGTTGATAACCAGAGGAGTTGTGGTGCTCAGATTGCAGGGTTCGATCTGAAGCCGGATCAGTGTGTCATTCTCTGCCACAACGATAGTTACCGCTACCTGACGGAAGATCGAGATCCCCGTTCCCATTACCAAAGCTACTGCTGTCAGAGGGGCGGGGGGACGGAGGCCCAGTTTCGCCTCCATGACCCTCAACCCCTGCTCGGAGGGTAGAGATGGAAAGCGTGAAAAGTGTGATTTGTTGGACTTGCTGTATCATCCAAAGAAGACATGAAAGCACCTCCAACTTGAGCAGAGTAGGCATTGAAAATAAGATAAATTCTCTGGCCTGAACAATGATGACAAGACAACAGAAGCAAAAAAAATGGTTCCTAACATTAAAGTATATTGAAGGAAAATGCCAAGTTGATCACAATGAAAAAAAGCAAAAGGGACTTATAGAAGCATACCACATCTGCAATCACAAAGTCAAGCTCTTTGACAAAGTTCTCCCTCCTTTTCTCATACTCTGCAGCAGTCTAGCAAATTAAAGGAGTTATGTCAAACTAGCTGCAACAAATTATACATAACTTGCTAACTAAAACACAGAATCATCTAACTGAAACCAGGTCCAGAAACGTGGCGGGCACAAACGAAGCTCAGTCATACTGCTAACAGAAAATGAATAAATAAAAGGCCTATAAAGATGTAGTATATGGGCATCAAATAGGAATATAATGATGTTTTTCAACAGTAATGCTGTTAGACCAACCAGCATTGCACTGCAGTAATCTTTCTGATTTGAACAGTTGATAAATGTTCTTCAACCATGCATATACCATAAATTTGTGTGCCCCAGGGTTTTCAGTAGCAAAAGGTTTGTATTTGATAGGACGACCACATATAAAGCCAACAGTGGGCCACTACTGCATATTGGCAATGGCAAGCGGTACACATATAAAACGAAAGTGAGGGAACAATGCTATACTATACTCTTGTCATTCACAGAATCACTTATATTTTGGAGCAATATTATACTTTAGGGTATACAAAGGCTACTTTATTCCTATTTGTCTACTGAATCAGCATTTGCTTTCGCATTTATAGAAAAAAGTATCAAGATTCCAAGGAGGTTATTCTTTTTTTCCCTTTATTTTGAGAGAACAAAAGGCATTTGGGTATGCCTAATAAACTCCAAAACAAACGTAATTAGGCCGGTTACGCCCAAGCAAGCATCATTTTGACTGAGACGGAACAGTGCCAGGATCGGGACAGCACGCATCTACCATCACATCCCAGCCCCGAGTCCCAAAATAAAATCTGAGCCAGGAAATCGGCCTGGCATCTGAGCCCGGACTACAAAAGGCTTGACACCACAATCGGTCAAACCCCATCGAACCGGACCACATCTGATGATCTGAACCACAAACTTACAGAAAATAAATACCGGAAAAAAGAATTACGAAATTCCAGCGTACCTTGGTGAAGATGCCAACGCCGCACTCTATGCCGACCTTGGTGAGGAAGAGGTCGTCGGCGAGGAGGCGCTCCTTGAACCCACCGAACTGCAGAATCCACCTGAACACCGGCGAGGCCTCGAGGTCGACGAACCGCCGCACGATCTCGCCCGGGATGCGGCCGCCGTCCACGGCCGCGGCGAGGTCGGCCGGCAGGCTCTCGAGCTTCCGCCCGAGCTGCGCCAGAACAAACAGGGCCTCCCTCCTGTTGACCGCGGCGTCGTAGCTGCCGTCGCCCTCGCCCTCGCCATCGCCCCCTCCCTCTCCGCCTCCCCCGCCCGAGGGAGGAAGGCCGTCCTCGCCGCCGGTTCCGGTGACGCCGCTTCCGCTGCCGGAAGAGGCGAGCGGGAGGGGAGGGAGGTCGGCCTCGCTGCCGGTTCCGGTGATGCCGCTTCCGCTGCCGGAAGAGGCGAGCGGGAGGGGAGGGAGGTGGGGCCCGTTGAGGCGGAGCGAGGGGAGGTGGAGCGGGAGGGAGCGCGGGAAGGGGAGGGTAGTGGGGTGGAGCGGCGGGATGCTGGGGAGGGGCTGGAGGCGGAGGTGGATGAGAGCGGCGGGGGAGGAGAGGGAGGTGGGGCGATGAGAGGCCATGGCGCGGGGGTGTGGATGTGGGGTGGAGTGAAAGCGGGGGGCGGTGGGTTTTTGGGAGGGAGCTGGGAGCGGGCCGTCGACCGGGAGGGGGAGGTGTTGAGGAGGGAAGAAGAGGAGAAGAGCCAACGACCCACCGGAGGGCCCCCTGCCTTTTCCTGTACAGCGAGTCCACCAGGGGTTGGTAGCGGACTAGTGGTAGGTGTTGTCAAAAAAAAAACACTACACGCTGGATAGTAATCTCAGCTTCCAGCCTTCCTAGTCTTCCGTCAGATGTCCAAATCAGTTCACAATATTAGTGGGTTCGCAGTTGGTCAGAATAGCTTTCAAAAGCTACGGTAGCTTGCTATGACAAAGGATGGGGAGCACGGTGAAGACCGCCGTTGTGGTCATATTCAACAGGCTTTGTCACTGATTCTATGATTAAAAAGGTAAAGCAAATATCAGAAGATTAATTAAAGTGACTTGTAGTGGTGTGCGTTGGGAGAATTATAACCTCAACTGCTTGGTGCATATGTTGTTACTTTGTGCCAAAACCACCAGGAAGTGTTCGCACGTGTTTTTTTGGGTTGCCTCTTGTCTGGGTACAGCTGTAGTATCTGTTCGTACACACGTACGTACGCTCACTTACTCACACCATTCGTGTACAAACAAATCTACAACTACACTCAGATCTGAAGACCGTGTCCTTTGTTGAGATCACCGAAATCCTCAGATTTGTCCTTTGTTGAGATCACCGAAATCCTCAGATTCCGTAGGCGACGGGCACGTCACGATCCTATTGTGGCATCACGCGAAAGAGGCACTATTTATAAATAGGTGCTGCACAGCCTGCACCCGGGTACGGCACCAGCGCTGCGATCGCCACGGATCGAACGCTGGCGGGCAGACTCGCCACCGCGAGTACTACCACTGAGCCACTGGCTCGTTCGCGTGTTCGCACGTGTTGCTCCTGTCCTTAGTGGCTCGTTTATATTTTTCAACGTGTTGAGCCAGTATTTTAGGTCGTGCAGTTAACGAGTCAAACTATTGTTCGATAAACCATGAATATAAAAAAACAATGTTTTGGATGATTGATAATAAATACTTGTTCAAACACAACGGTAGAAAATTACATTTTTATCTATGACTTGCTAAAATTTTAGAAGATCTTATAACGGCAGATAAAAAGAAAGAATTAACCTCTTATAAAAAGAACGAGTTGTTTCAAATGTTATAATACCGTCGTCTAAATCAGATTTGTTACAAAATAAACATGTTGTTTTGCCACTTGTTAGAATTAATATTTTGTAGTATGTACACAAAAAAAAGAAGAAAATGTGGAAGAAAAAGAAGAAGTCGTTACTTTAGGTGAGAGCTCACTTCATTTGCTGATTTTTGTCCACTAATCATGCTATATTGGAACCATCTCTTAATTTACCTTTGTCACGATATGCAGCCTGTTCGTTGGATCGTATTTGGCTTATAAGTTATGGCTTATCAGCCAACGAACAGTATTTTTCTCTCACACCAAACCAGCCAACAGTACTTTCAGTTATGACTTATCAGCCAAACAAGTCCAAACGAACAAAATGATGATTGTCCGCCGAAGAGTTGTGCGATAGTGCTATGATTATTCCTATACCACAATTTTATTTTGGAGCCAAATACTTGTGATAAAAAATAAAATGTTCTCCCATTGCTACTGAAAAGGTTGAAACAAAGTTACTGTGTGTCTACGTACTTTTGGTTATATTGAATTTGATACTTTGTGTGCTTTAAATAATTTGGAGGAGAAATTGATATGTGCTGAATTATCATGGTTATCTAGGAATTCTTTTCATTCTATTGGCAAATAAATTTCTTGAGGAGAATATATGGTACGTAGAATTTACATTTGTTCAAATCCGAAATCGTATTTGCCAAAATATGATCAACTACTTGGAATTTTTTGTGTTAAAACCAAGTGAAGCGGTATGTAAAATCGGGTGCTCTTAGTTCTTATTGACTTGACTCCAGCCGATCATGAACAGAACTAGAACCCTCTTAGATTCAGCTGCTGTCTTAGCCAACAATATTAGAACTGGCCTTTTTTTTAACATAGCAACTTTTAAATCTTTATGGTAAACCTTCCAGAGTAATATATTGTAACACCCAGGTCCACACACGGCACAGGCCCCCACTCTACCGAGGGGTGGGCCCCACCTACGTAGCAACCCACTTGTGTTTTCGTCATCGCTTCGCGCAAAACGATTAACCGAAGGTTACTACGCATCTTTAGCCTGGCTATTTAAGCTGGTTCGATGAACTCAGAATTCACGGTATGGTATTAAACTTCTTGTTGCACAGTGTTTTTCGTAGCTACAGTACTCGTCGCTACAATAACCTGGATTTAGCCCAGCCCAATTCAGCGTTACAGCTACAGTAGCCCTAGCCCAACCGCAATTCAGCCCATGAGCTGGGTCTCACATCTACCCACCCTCAATGGGTTCGACGTCCTCGTCGGGCTATTGAACCAGCTTACCCGTACGGGAGAAATGTTCAGGATCGACTCTTTTGGCCATGTTCATATTCCCAGCTCCCCGACCCAAGTGCCATGCTCTTGCAGAGCCATACGCAGCATGTTCGAGCTCCCGAGCCATACGTCCGTGAAACCGCGAGAGTTGGCTTTGAATACCATTTGTAACACCCCAAGCCCGGCACACGGCCCAGGCCCCACTCTACCGAGAGGTGGGCCCCTCCTACGTAGTAACCCGCTTGTGCTTTCGTCCTCGCTTCGCGCAAAACGGTTAACCGAATATTACTACGCATCCTTGCCCTGGCTATTCAGAATTCACGGTACGATACTAAACTTCTGGCTGCACCGTGTTTTCTACAGCTATGGTACTTGTTGCTACAGTAGCCCGAATTCAACCTAGTCCAATTCGAATGTTATAGCTACAGTAGCCCTGGCACAACCGCAATTCGGCTCATGAGCTGGGTCTCATATATTTACCAATTTAGCAACTTATGTTTCAAGTTCCAATCTAATTTATCATCAAGAACAGAAGCAATAATACTATTTGTGCATTACTGATCGAATTAAGCTAGAAATGGATTGGACTCACCATGTTATTCAACGACATATAGATTTGTTAGGGTGTCCATGCATGATAGTTAATAGACACATGTTCCATATAGCTTAGGGATACATACTATTTAGCGTGGACTGTTGTATATGATTCTCGGATGCATAATTTGGATAGCCTAAATAATCTCTAGTTGATGCAGTTTTTTCTCACAAGATGTGAGTTAATTGCAAGCGCAATATTATATTAGGAGTTTATATGTCACGTGTAGTCCTTAACGCTAAACTCTTCGCAACAACGATTGAATAGACCACCGACTCGTCTCTAGCAGTTGCCAAAAGGAGTGCTGATACTAAAACGCACCGTCACGTGACATCATCACCTGAAACCTGCAGAGATGCATCTTGCAGCACGGTAGGCCTGTTTGGTTTGTCCAGCACCTCCTAAAATTTATGTCACATCGAATGTTTGATACATATACATACATAGAGTATTAAATATAGACTAATTATAAACTTGCGACTAATTTACAAGGCGAATCTTTTAAAGCATAATTAGTCCATGATTTGACAACATGATACTACAGTAAACATGTGCTAATGATGGATTAATTAGACTTAAAAATTTCGTCAAGCAAATTAGTCTCCATCTATGTAATTGATTTTATAATTAATCTATATTTAATGCTCCTTATTAGTATCTAAACATTCGATATGACATAAATTTTAAAAGGGACTAAAGAACCAAGCACCTCATAAACTGGACCACATGGTTTAGAAAATCGGATGATCTGGTCTCGTCGGAACAAATCAATGAACGCTCGCCGAGATGGACCCGTCGAGGCAAACACACATTGGGTTGCACGTGCCTTCTCATGCCATGGAGATGAGCGAAGAACAACACATAGGAGTTGGAACTTGGAAGAAATTAGGGCGGAAAGGGTAAATTGCATAAAAGGTAAAATGGTATAAGATAAATGTGTTTGGATCCACTGGTTGATAGTCAACTGAGTTGTGGCCCTTTATATTTACAATACAAGATGGTAGGTCTATGCTCATGGTAGAATCCAAAGGCATCAAGATTTACTGCAGGAAATGAACAATGGTGAGACTCAAGCATCCTATTCGGCTGCGCATATTGCAGCGCTGCTGTTACAGCAGCCGAATGCTAGTCCTCAATAGCTACAGTAGTGGAAAGAAGGAAACCTGCAGCCACAGCACAAAAATGCCAGCCGAATAGGCTGAAAACTTGTACGGGTAAGCGGATGAAAATACAAGCTGACTCGCCAACACAAACATGAACGGTAAGTACTTATGTTAATGAGAGGTGAAAATAAATTGCTGGCTTAAGCTCAAGGATGACTATTGACAGAATATGAAACATTACAACCATGCATAATTTGCTCATAAATACATGACCAACATGACCACCTCTTTGTCGATCTGGGCATACTTTAGCTGCTCTGATGATGGGTGCCCGTAAAACTGAAAAAAAAAACTGTACCTAAGCACCTCCTTGCCATACCCCACAACCATGTCTCTGCTCATTTGTCGCAAGGGGCAGATAGTTAATCTGACTTAACTGGTGCCTGTGGTTACATCTAGTCAGATGAGTCCAAACCATAGTCAAGCATTTCTTTTATGTTTAGCTTGATAGAAGGTCCCATGGATGAGCACAAGTACGCCGTTTTCCAGTATATCCCCTTAGCACCAGATGGCTTGTTCCTCTCAACAGAGCGCTGTGAATGGATAGCAAGAAGCATATCAACACTATCCTCAGTAAAATGGTGAACAGAGATAGATGTTTTGTAGGAACATAGATCTTACAACAACAGCCATGAAGTTTGCAATGAGATCTTCCTCCGGAAAGTCAACCTTGCCAAAGGGAATATGGACAATTCCTGATTTATCAACTCTGTATTCAACCTTCCCTTTCTTGAACTCTTCGATAGCCTGGAACCATTCGCACAATTAGCACAATCTATTTCATTGGTCTCCTAAGACAATTATCACTACAATTGGGTTGAATTGATTCAAATTTACAACCATTTTTCATATATGTTCAAATATGAAGTAATACTCCCTTGACTTATGAACAAAAGGACATCTGGACCCTACTTTAACGCGTATGACTGGCATTTCCAAGGTAGATCTATTATTAAGATACCAATACCAATAACATTTGGCCAATGATGGTCACACCTAAAACGCGTATGACTGGCGCACAAGTCGGCATGACTTTATATCTGGGAGAGAGAGAGGGAGAGGGAGAGGGAGGAGTATGAGCATGCACCAGAAGTTTAGAACCATAATCTGTAACAAGGTCAAATGTCTTGTACTGTGTCCTCCATTAACACAGCATTTAAAGTCTTGGCAAGGATGGACGCAGAAACACTTCACACACTCAATATAAAAGTGAAACTAACACATTTTCCAAATGAATAACAACATACATGTCAGTAGACCTTACTCCATTTTGAGTTTTTGGTACTTTCAGCCTTGCTTCTAAATAAAATAAACTGAACTGTGAAAACTGGACCAGATTTTAGGTCATATCCCTCAATCAACTGCCTCACTACTTTTGCTAGTTATTATTGCCAATGCTTTATGTTACTGTCTAGGGTGAATCAGGATTTCATAATAATATTATTACCACCGGTGACCAACAGCGCTCCATATCCTCCAACATGTGTCTCATCTAGCTTCCTCCTAGGCGATCAGTAAAACCAACTATTTCAACTTCCTGAACTCTGCTAGGCACAATTAAATTACAAACATGTGTTCAAGAAAAACACCATGCGTCCATGCCAGAGCCTTAAATTATCGGAGTACAGGAAAGTAAATGCAACTGACAAAGGTATGAAGATACTTATACATGAATCCTAGAAGTCAGCTAAATACTATAATGGCGTGAAGTTTTAAATCTTGTCACAGTGCCCAGACTAAGCAATGAAGACAAACGATTTAGAAGCAATATTGATGAAAAATCTGAGGCAAACAAAATCTGTATTGACTTCCTCAATACCTGAGTAATGTTTGGAGAAACAGTGCCAGCTTTGGGGTTAGGCATCAGCCCTCTTGGTCCTAGAATCTTACCCAAGCCGGCAACCTAAAAAGTAAACAGAAATAACTCAGCCTGATAATCATTTAAAGGGGAGCCCATGTTGAAAGTTTCAATGAACATGGCAAAGCATGCAACAAATATATACAGAATTTTGGACATTTAGTTTAGCATTAGCTATCAAAGAATCAAACATCCCACACATGTATTCCTGTATTAGCTTGTTATAGCCAATCTATTTTATCTATAGAAAACAACGTTTTTAACAGTTTACAGGTAAGACACTTAAGACTGATAGTAAGCACAACTAAATATTTCGTTTCAAATTTTGCGGCAGTCTCCAATAGTAAACTGAAATGAAGGCAGAACTGTTAATAGCTCATACCTTAGGCATCATATCAGGTGATGCAATCAATTTGTCAAACTCCATAAATCCTCCTTTTATTTGTTCAATCAAATCTTCTCCACCTACGATATCAGCTCCTGCAGCTCTAGCTTCATCTATTTTCTCACCTGTAAGGTCAGAAAACAATTATTAATGCATAATGATCATGATTATTTCAACTACTGGTGCCTCCATCTTTATGATCATGACAAGAAAAGCATGACTATCTTTCTTTCACAAAGGATACGAAAGACAAGTTTCCGTCATTCAACAAGGGTTTGCTAAGTGGACAGCACAAAAATAGCACCATCCCAACTCCCAAGTGACTTATTGTGAAAAACGAAGAAGTAGAAACATCATGAACATAATAAACTGATTGTAATATTCTTCTGCCAGGTTACCAAAGACGAACTAAATTTGTCCAATCCAATATGTTGCATTTGAACTCTGAAAGAAGACATGATACTTTAAGAGGAAAAATACCAAACTAACCAATCGGGTTGGTGTAATCGAATAGCATAGCCCTTAATATCAGTACACAAAGTTTGCATAAAAATAAAGACAAGCATGTTTCCGATTAAACCCATAGTCACACATGAGGCAATAGTGTCAAACAGAACAATCACAAATACGGCCCACTAGCACAGTGATCCAATCCAATTAGCCCATGCATCATATACTGCAATTGACATGAATTCAGCTTGTACTAACTATCGCTCAACAACATTAACGTCGTGTTTCAATCACCACCCACCTTGTGTGAGAACCGCAATCTTCACCGACTGGCCTGTTCCCTTGGGCAAATTCACCTGTGCTCACGACGCACGACCAACACAAATCAACGAACGCAACAGGACACGAGAAGCAACCCGAACAGAACGACAGGAAAAAGAAGAAACAATACCGTGGCCCGGAGCTGCTGGTCATTGTACTTGGGGTCGAGGTTCATGCGGAAGTGCGCCTCCGCCGACTCGACAAACTTGGCGTGGGACATCCGCTTCATCAGCGAGATGGCGGTGGGCACGTCGTAGTCCTTCTTGATCTCCCTCAGCTTCTGTATCTCGAGGAACCTCTTCGACCTCGTCTGCACACCCTCAAAACCAGCTCAGCGTCACCGGCCGGCCATACACAAATCACGCACGCAACAGGAACCACACACGAAGGGGAGGGGGGAGTATTCAATGGTATGCATGCGTACGCGGTCGCGCTTGAGCGGTAGTGCGGCCTTGCCGGTGCGCGGCCGCGTGGGGGCCGTGAACGGGGGGCCGCGCCCGCCCTCGTACCCGTCGTCGTCGTCGTCGTCGTCGTCGTACTGGCCCCGCTGGTCGGCCTCTGCCTCCTCTTCTTCGAGCACGGCGCCCTGGGCGGCCGCGGCGGGGCGGCGGAACGCGAGAAGGAGCCGCGGGTAGGCGCGCAGCGACGGCACGGAGGAGGGGAAGAACAGCGCGTTGGGCCCCGAGGCCGCCGGCGCCGTGGTGCTGGCCGCCGGCGCGAGGAGGGAGGTGGAGGAGGCGGTGGCCGCAGCGGCTGTGGCCATGGTGGAGGGTGGGGGGAGGAGGGCGGAAGCAGATAAGAGGGAGTGGAGGGATAGAAACAGATGCCGAAGTGGCAGCGCGGGCGAGCGCGGGTTATAGCCGAAAGCCGATGCCGATGCCGATGCCGATGTGTTCATCGGATAGGGCTGGGCGTGGGCGGGCTCGCGGTCGCAGACTCGCGAGGATGACGGGCGTGGCGCCTGGAAAACTCTCCCCCGGCCCTGATTCCAGTGATTTGGCTCGGCCGAAACGCCCGGTTACCTGCCGGATCTTGGGTTGGGGCGGGCGGGTTCGTGTCGTGTCCGCGCGGGCGACGGGCGCGGAGAAACACGGCGAGTTGGCTGGGCCGAGACGTGCGCCGGTGTTCGGGGCGCTCCTGATTTGGCTCAGCCCCGAGAGCCGTGCGGAGGCGCGCGAGGCAGCCGGACAGGTGTGTGGTGGTCGCGGTTCGCGTGTGGGGCCCGAGCGGCAGCGACGAGGGAGGGACCCCGTGTGTGGCTGCGAGCTGTGTGTCGAGTGGGAGGACAAGCCGGCGCTGCTGCTTCTAGAGTTCTTGTTCCTTTTTCCAGGGCCTGTGCTGTACTAAAACTGGCAGCGTGGCATGTGGGTTTTTCTTTCACTTCCTAGCGAGATTTTGTGCTTTGGAGATGGGATGATCCAATGTGATCGAGCTTATCCGTGATCGTTTTTCTGGTCGGAGTTGCACGTCCTTTGTTTCGTCCCTCATTCCTGGTGGATTCCTATTGGCTATTACGATTGCTGCCAACTGGGCTTTCAAGAGAACGACCCTCTGGAGGTGACGACTGATGATTACGATTGTTGAGACATTCAGTTATTCAGTCTGTCAGGCTTGTATTCAGTCTGTACTCGTCCTGCAATTAGCTTAGCTTCTCGTTGTGGTGACTGACGTCGCCCACGATCGTGCGCACCACGCACTTCCGGCTGTAACTTTATATACTCAATGAGATGCAATACCACGATTGTTGGCCACATTCTCATTCTCTACATGGTATCATTTGCCGCAGCTTGATCCTGCTCGCCTCCCTTCCGCAACCGTCGCTCGCCTCCGGCGACGCCGTCCTCCACTGCTGCTCTCTCCACTGCTCATCCTCCCGGCGTCATGGACGTCAATCCTCTCTTCGAGTTCAACCAGTCTGACGCCGATTCCTCCTCCTCTGGCTCCTCCGTTTCCTACGAAGCCTCCTTCGACGCTCCTGTCCTCCCCACGCGACGACGGCTGTCTTGCAGACGGTCAACATCAAGACGCACGTCCCCGTCGAGCTCAACCTCGCCGAATCGAACTACACCGAATGGCGCTGCTTCTTTGACGCCTTCATTGGGAAGTTCGGCCTCGACAGTCACCTCTCCTCTCCGCCAACCATTGACAACCGCCGTGATCCGGACTGGGTCATGAAAGATCAGTGCATCTTGAGTTGGCTCTACAACTCCATAGCCAAAGATGTCCGCGCCATTGTTCGTGTTCCCAAAGTTACTGCCTACTCCATTTGGAACGCCGTCCATGCTCAGTTCACGGACAACGAGCTCCACAGGCAGTCTACCTGGAGGCGGAGTTCCGAAACCTTGTCCAGGGCGACATGGACATCACGACCTACACCGGCAAACTCAAGCAGCTGTCCGACGCACTGCGCGACGTGGGCCAGCCGGTCCGCGAAACCTCGCAGGTCCTCAACATGCTTCGCGGCCTCAGCTCCAAGTACCGGCACACCGTCCCCGTGATCACCGCGAAGAACCCGCCGCGCACGTTCTTGTCGGCCCGCTCCTATCTGCTGCTGGAGGAGCAGTATGACAAGGAACAGGCGAAGTCGGCACATCACCAAGCTCTGCTCGCCACTGCCGGCACACGTTCCACCTTTGCTGTCTCCGGCGATAGCGGTTCCAGCTCGACCTCCAAGCCATCGGTGCCCGCAACCGCCTCAGCTCCACGTTCTGATCGTGCGCCCAAGAAGAAAGGTCGTGGGCGTGGTCAAGGAAGCGGTTCCGGCACCACCTCTACTGCTCGTCCTCAGGCTCCAGCGTGGGTTCCTGGGCTGAACCCCTGGACCGGCATGGTGCAGGCCTAGCCCATGCCGTTCCGCGTCCCGGGCTCTGGCGTTCTGGGTCCACGCCCCGGCACCCAGCCACAGTAGGCTTACCTCGCTGGCACCGTGCCCCCGCCGCCGATCTCTCGTTCGAGCACTGAGGCGGAATACCGTGCTGTCGCGCACGCCGCGGCGGAATGCATTTGGCTCCGGCAACTCCTCGGCGAGCTCCATTGTGGCGTGACCAAGGCGACGGTCACCTACTGTGACAATGTTTCTGCGGTGTACATGTCGGCAAACCCCATTCACCACAAGAGGACCAAGCACATCGAGTTGGACATACACTTTGTCCGCGAACGCGTTCAGATGGGCGATCTGCGTGTTCTGCATGTTCCAACAGGTGAGCAGTACGCCGATGTGATGACAAAGGGATTATCGACAGCGACCTTCGAAGCATTTCGCTCCAGTCTGTGCGTCGTCCCGATGAATGTGTGAAGACTGCACCGACTGGGGGGGTTGAGACATTCAGTTATTCAGTGTCAGGCTTGTATTCAGTCCGTACTCGTCCTGCAGTTAGCTTAGCTTCTCGTTGTGGTGACTGACGTCGCCCACGATCGTGCGCACCACGCACTCCCGGCTGTAACTTGTATATATACTCAACTAGTGATTTGTGCGCGCCCATGCGTGCGAGAAATGGTCGAAAATCTATCTAGGAAATGACACAATGCTGACAAATAACAAATATTATAGGCGCCTAACTAAAATTGAGTCACCTAACTGACAGCTGTAATTATCAACGATGATGAGATACTGTAGCGAGCATATATTATACAAAACATGGAGTTTGCCGTGGTAGCTGTCTTATGTAATTTTACACAAAAGTGGCAAGAGAACATTGCCAGCGATGCAGAATTCAGGAGCCAGGCTAACACAACACGGATGACGCTCGCAGTGATAGATTGCACGCTTGGAGAGAATGTCGAAGGAAGGGGTGTTGGTTTCAGAAGTTGTACCAATCTTGTCAGGTGTAGCGCAGGGCCATTCAGGTCGTAGCTTGTTCAGATGGGGGGACATGTCCTGGTCGGCAGGTTCAAGAAGTCGGAGCAGCTCCGCACGTAGCTTGGACAAGGTCATGGACAGCTTGGAGTAAACCGACGATGGATCTGTGTTGCCGCTGCTGCAAATCGGCTGATGGCGTGCTTTTTTTTCGCTGGCGATGCCTGCTTGCATGCGAGGAGGGGGACCATGGAGGACGTTTCAAGGCACACTGAATTTAAGGAGTGAAAAAAACCGTTGTAGCGCCGTGTTCTTTGCACTTATATCTTGTTTCAGTTTGTTAGCTTTATCTTCAAACAGCATAAGCCATGTTTTAGAGAAAAGCATGTCGTCCTTTAGTTCTGAGACACGTTCCGCATTGTAGTCATCAATCTCAATCCGTTTCTCGTTTTCAAGGTACTTAAGTATACTGTGGTATGCATTCTCAATCACTAAGTTCTTCGAGATTGCGGCACCGCCAATAAATTCTTTGGTTTCGATGTCATAGGAAACTCTTGCTAGCATATTGCCAAGGGTTAGTCTACTGACGAATATGCCGTCGTCAGTCTGTGTGGTTGCCTCTGACTGGATGGTCAGCTTCAGCTCCTTCGCGGCCAGGGCGAACATCTCTTTTCTGCTGATCCTAAGGAGTCTGGGAAGCTGAAATTAGAGGCAAGAAATATTTATCATCAAGCAACAACAGAGTCATCATTGACAATAGACTTGTGCTCAGTAACAAATGCACAGAATGTAGCAAACAATGCAAAGAGAAGAACACATGCAAAAGAGAATTGCTAAGTTATAGTGTCACTGTCATCACAAAACAAATGCAGGTAGTAAGAATCATGGAAGGGTGATATAACAGATCATCATTGCACAGTCCTATCGTCTCAGTACCCAAAAAGTTCATCACTGCACAACCCCAAAGCCTCAGTAGGTAAAAAAGAGGAATGAAACAATTAATCATCACCATACAATGGAGGTGGCAGCAACAAATGGCTTCTTAGGAGAGGGGGGGGGGGGGCAAATAACAGTGACGAGAGGGAGGGAAGGGAAGGGGGAGAACGGGCGAGAGCGCACCTCCGCCGTATGCAACGGGCCAGATACATACACTGGTGTGGGGCTCCTCCAACGATGAAGGCTAGGGGGTCAGCTGCACACATGTACGTGGCCCCGACGCTTGCAAGGAGAACACTTATCATAGAGGAAAAGCGAGGATGGCATGGAGAACAACGCCTTCAGATACCAAAGAATTCACTGGCCATCTGAGACGCACAACGCAAAGACGTCACAATAGACTTGTGCTCAGTAACAAATGCACAGAATGTAGCAAACAAAGCAAAGAGAAGAACACATGCAAAAGAGAATTGCTAAGTTATAGTGTCACTGTCATCACAAAACAAATGCAGTAGCAAGAATCATGGAAGGGTGATATAACAGATCATCACTGCATAGTCGTACCGTCTCAGCACCCAAAAAGTTAATCACTGCACAACCCCAAAGCCTCAGTAGGTAAAAAGGAGAAATGAAACAATTAATCATCACCGTACAATGGAGGATATCAGTTGTTTGCACGATCCACACGTTTTAAAACAAGAGTGGCAGGAGCAAATGGCTTCTTAGGGGAGGGAGCGGGGGGGGGGGCAAAGAGCGCACCTCCGCCGTGCACAACGGGTCAGCTACACTGGTGTGGGCCTCCTCCAGCAATGAAGGCCGGGGAGCCAGCTGCACACACGTACCTAGCCCCCGCGCTTGCAAGGAGAGCACGTATCGTAGAGAAAACACGAGAAGTGAGGATGGCATGGAGAAAAGCGCCTTGAGATACCAAAGGGCGTGGAGTCCACAACTATTGTAGGGGACAATGTGTTGAACAGCAGGACAAGAAGGCGAAGTGGAACAACTGGAAACCACCAGCTGCGGGGCAATCTGTGTCAAAGAGTCAGAGAATATAAGAACAGCCTTTAGATTTGAATCTGGATGTGTAACATATACCTAGGAGGAACATGTTTATATGTGCACACACAAACAAGACAAAGCGGGTTAGTACATAATCCATCTAAGAAGCAGAAACGAGCATGCAGAAGAATGAACGGATAGTAACAAAGGCGTAAAATTGATGCGTGTTGGCTGCCCAACAAAAGCAAAAAGAGATCCATTGGTGCTGCAGAAATTTGTGACGAACAAAAGTAGCACATACACCAGGGCTATAAGCTAAACCGAAACGTCCACAGGCCTATGGCGCTAGAATCTGTGAATATCGAAAAGACGCTTCCAAACTACACAGACAGGAGGAGGCATGAGAAACCATGGAGCTATAATGAATTAAGCATATCAAATAAGGTGGACATGTCAGTCCAAATTCCGGAAGGCACAATCTGAAGCATAAGCAGAAAAGATATTGGACTCTGATGTTTTAATGTTTTAGGCAAACCCAGAGAAAGCCTAAGAGGTAGCACTGAGTAGCAAAATACTCAATCTCCCTATGTCGATCTAAATCGCATATCAAATGGTCCCATATGAATGGTTTGTTAATCTCTCGGCTGAACTTTACTTAGTGTGTTCCTAGGATTGCATCTAATTTGAGAGGAATCAATGAGCGATGTTTTGCTACATACACATCAAAGAAAAATCAACAGAAGCCATGAAATATTTGAGCAATAAAAGGAAACCAGCATATTACATGCCTAGAACAAGCCTTAAAATATTACTTGGATGACTTAGGAACATCTATAAAAAAATATATAAGAATGTTCCTAAATAAGGAACTCACCATTTGTCAAAAGGTGAGAAAATACAAGCTCATTCCAAGCATCGGGGACTCCTAGAAGGCACAAGTGGCTGCAATCAAGTATGGTATTAGGATGACTCGAAAGGCCAATATAAGCATCACTTCTAAAGGCCCCCATGAAAGTAACATTTAGTATGGTCACAGGGACACTCATATTTGCCACAAAGGTGGGAAAATACAAGCTCATTCCAAGCATCTGGAACTCCTCGAAGGCAGAAGTGGCTGCAATCAAGTATGGTATTAGGATGACTCGAAAGGCCAATATGAGCATCACTTGTAAATGCCCCCATGAAAGTCACATTTAGTATGGTCACAGGGGCACTCATATTTGCCACAACCGCAGCAAGTATATACCAAAATTCTCTCCTGTCATTTCCATTGGCCTCAGTTGTAGGTTGATCTGTTACTTCATACACCTTTTGATTCAAGGCACTGTAAATGTGAAAAAAAAACACTAAGTATGTACTTTCTTAAAATGACCTGCGTACAGTGCTTAATTGTTTTTTGAGTAGCCACATAGTCATAACGTAATTTTGAGGATGCAGTTCTCTATATCTTCATTTTGAATTGTACCTACTCCTAAAATTCAATAGGGAAGGAAGCAAAACCTCATTTGTATGGTACAAAAACACACCTCCAATGAGACGGTTCATATGTGCGGAAGAATACTCGTGTTCGCCTTAGATCGATTCTCTCTTTCACCCATGAAGCCCAAGTTTCCAATGCCATTTTGAGGGCAACAGTAAGGGATGTTTCCACTTTAAGCACACCTCCAGCCTCAAAATAGCAACCCCTGTTGCAAAGATCAATCTTGGAAATCAAACATACATGAAGTTGACATCAATGCAAATCAAGAAATTACGATGGGATTACACCTTATAATACCAATTCCATTGACAGGTACTCAGTAGGTACCCTACCCAAGCTAAGCATTGAAAATACTTAAAAATGACAAGTTTATTACTCTGTTGCCAAAGACTATACAAGGGGCATAAAACACACACACAATGGAAGATGAATTTCAGCAGCAGTAATGTAACAGCGAAAATTGTTGGGCTGCAGAATTAAAGGTCTGATCAAGTTCAAGCAATCTGAAGCATGCACTGGGCCGGTGGTGACCTCAACAAAATGCAAGGCACACGAACCTGGATGAGGAGCGCGTCCGTGGCCGTCCGCTATGGTGCCGCTGCACTTGATCCAGCAAGGAGAGGACAGTTGCAGCCATAGGGGCACGCACGGCACAGGGAGAGAGAGAGAGAGAGAGAGAGAGAGAGAGAGAGAGAGAGAGAGAGAGAGAGAGAGAGGAGACGGGGGCGGGCTCGGCACTGAGCGCTGACGACCTAGGGTTTACTGTAGCCTGAGCGCACGTAGACCAGAGGAAGGAGGCGGCGCCAAGAAGGCAGCCACGGCGGCGGCCACCAGCGGGGCCCGCGCTGCGGTGTGGCGGAGGACAGCCACCGCCGGCAGCGGTGTCGTTCGGCGCCGTGCGGCAGGATGGCGGCCGCACCCGCGCCGCCTCGCTCTCGCACGCCGCATCGGGAGAGAGAGAGGGAGCGAGCAGAGAGGAGAGAGGGAGAGAGAGGGGAGGGCACGCGGGGGGAGGGGGAGGAGGAGGGCGGCCGCAGCTGTGCCGGGCCGCTCGCTCCGTCTACCGTCGCCCTAGCCGCATCGATCGAGAGAGAGAGGGAGCGAGCGGAGAGGAGAAGGAGGGCGTCGGGGTTGGGAACCATCGGGAGGGGGAAGGAGCTGGAAGGAGAAGCGGGAGCGGCGGTATATATCTGTTTCACCGGATTCAAACGCGAAGCCGGAGAAGTACAGGAGAAGCCTGGGAATCTCACGAGAAGTTTAAGAAGCCGCTCCCGGCGAAATCGGCTTCAAGAGATCTGGGCCATCGATTCGAAGATCTGACGGACCAAAAAATTTGAATCGACATGGACATGCTGGCCTCGCGAGCTGGCCTCGCGAGCTGGCCACAACGAATTTACACTTTAAATGAGATGCAATACTACGGTTGTTGGCCACATTCTCATTCTCTACAACGATTTACGAATTATACGATAAAAAGCAGCGTGGTACACGTGAAAGCGTTGTTCGCTCCATCAGCCGGGGATAGACAATAGACCAAGTGGCAGCTGCCGGAGGCTTTTCATTTGTGGCTGCAAGTCGCTCGATCATACGCAAAGACTTTGAACGTGAATTCTCACCAAACGGTAACGCTCCACACAATTTTTCACTGAAAGCCCGCTTTCAGAACGGGGCTGACTAGTGAGGAGCGAGGCTGCTCGCGGTCACCACATGTGACGCCTGCCTGCTGCTTTATTTTACCATATATCTTTGGATTGGAGGAGAAAGGAGAATAGGATGAATCAGTCCTATTTCTACTAAGTGTTCAGATAGGTGAACAAAGTTTGAGTCTCTACCACCCATAGGTGGTACACAACTGAAAGACATAGAGATAAACAGAACAAAGACAAACGCTCTCGCACAAGCAACGGATACAGGAGCGGCGCGAGGGGGAGAGGGGACGAAAAGGGACGGTGGCAAGCATGGACGCGCTTCGTGGGGCAAGCCCAACAACATCTTATAGTGCGCGCGCTTGCGGATGATCCAACATGGTGGCAACGTAGATGTGGCGTGGGGTAGGTAAGCCCAACAAGCGGCTTGGTGCTACCGTGCAAGAATGACCCGCCCACAACGACATTGTGCAAGCTTGAGCAATGGCACTGGCGAGCCTGGCGACACCGCCTTCGAGCTAGAACGTACTTCCGACTACAGTAGTGGCGGCGGTAGCACTGGACGTCAATGCAGGTGCAGACAAGCTTGATTTATGCTAGCGCGGGAAGAAAAGGGAAGGAGATCACGATCAAGGCCTATGTCTCTAGAGGCTTCGTCCAACATTTTTCATATCCTATATAATTAAACACAAAACGGTCTGTCTCTTAACCAAACATGAAATATCATCATTCCATCTTATAAAATTTAAAATGGAACGATCTTATTATCTTAACACCTTGTTCGCAGCCATGCTTATCAGCCATAATATAATATTTTTCTCTCACAACAAAACAATATCAATCAGCTTATAAGCCACAGAAACGATCTAACGAACAGGGTGTTACGCGTCTCAAACCACACAGGCTTAAATAACTACTAGGACAGAACGCGCGCGTCGGCCGCGCGGACTGCTGCACGCAACCATTCAAATTGCATGCAGTCGGTTCTACCTTGGTTACAGAAACCAAAAAGGCATGCCGTGCCTGGTGGGAATAGTATTGCCATAGGATGTTTACATAGACGATCACTCAGCGATGAGTCAGAGAATTCATGAAATGTTTTCATTTGTAGTTAATTTACACAGCCAGAGCATATTTGCAAGACATGCTCATATGAACAGAGCACAAATATGTAGGTAACTTACATAGCCAGCGTGTATTTTCAAGACATACACAGAGCACAACAACGACTTGAAATGAACTCAATTGGAACACATCAAATTTTACAAAATCAACACCTTCATCTGACCATTGAACCTTTCGCACCATCAAGAGTTGAAGCCGGCATACTCTTGTTCCCAATGTGCTTGCTATAGGCATGTTGCATGTGACCACCATGGCAACCTCTGTATTAATGACATTAAGGTTGCAATTTTCAAAAAATAGGCGTTTAGGATGGCCATGGCAGCAACAAATTCACCTGCGCGTATCAATTATTTCATCAGGCTTGGATTCCCTGTTAGAACATCTGTAATTTGCTGCCTCTGTCTGCATTCTGTGAAGACAACAACCTTACTACTATTAAGGCGAATTGTACAGGGAGAATGAAGATAATAAGATTAGCATACATGAGGTGACGTAGGTGTCTGTGCTAGTGGCATCAAGGGGAGAAGGTTTTATACCCTAATAAACGAAAAAGGCAGCGACTGTTACAAAATAAAGAATTGTCTCTATACTTATAAAAGTAAAGAAGTAGGAGTAGCAGAGAAATATTACCTTTTGTAGGTGTAATGATAGAAGGCACCATTGTAGGCGAAAATAGAGTATTTAGTGTCTATTGAGTCGAGGGTTGGCCTTGTTTAGTTATTGCTACAGAAGGTGATTGTTGTATGAAACTATAAGTTATCGTGGTGATACTTACCGGCATGCATCTAGAGCTAGGAGCACAAGGGGAATCAGCATGGCCATTGACTTGATATGTAATCTCAATTCTTTGTAGCACTTCAGGGACACTAAAGTTGGAATTGTCTTCCATATAGTCCTATGATCTGTGGTGCAACCATCAACACCAATAGGTTGGATCACAAGGGTGTGTTTGGTTCTATGGATATCCATGGATGGGACATGGATATCGTGTTTGGTTGGATGGACAAGCTGAACATGTATATCTACAACATGGAATATTCTGGGTAGACGCTGGATATCCTGACCCTAAAAAATCTGGTGGATGAGGATATCCACATGTTGATTAGCGCATATTTTGTGTGACAATTAGAGTAGTATAGCGCTAATTAACATATTTTATTTTTAATTAGTGATTATAATGACAAGATTAGTGTCAATGCATATTTATTAGGGTATAATTAGTTGTTATTATTTTTAAATAATAGATATAATTAGTCAAGTATTCTCATCCCATGCAATCTCATCCATCCAACCAAACAGAAAAATGCCTTGCCCTATCCATCCAACCAAACAGACAACATGGATATCCATATCCCAAAATCCATGGATGACCATATCCCATCCACCTTGTCCTCAAACTAAACACTACCCAACTGTACAACTGGAGGTATGTCAAAGAGAGTACTTTAATTCACTCATGAATTTTTTCAAAACAAAAAGAGAAAAACCAAGGCACATAAATTTTGCTTCCATGTTAGCGCAAAATCTATATTTCAATTCGAACCTAAAAGCAAAAATGAAAATGATATATTTACAATATTAATTTAGGCTTAAGGAATGAGGTGAAGCAAGTTTTTTAGCCTCGAACTTAAGCACAAAGAGAATCTGCAGTATGAAATCTACTGTGAAAATAGTAATAAATGAATCGACGGGTGTGATTTTGATGAGACATGATGGCTGATCAAATCAACCATAGCACAACAGTAATACCCACTTTCAGTTTAGTAGAAACTATTGTATTCACTTTTTATGAGGCATATAAGCATGACATGAATATTGCACCAGATAGCATCTAGGCAGTTTACTAATTGACATTAAACCAAAACTCATGAAAAGAAATAGATTTTATGAAATTCTATTGAACAAATTAACATGACCTAGGACCTGGATATACAGCTAGAACTAAGTGAGAGGAAAAAGCAGTAAGCGAGATTAGTGCCATGGTATATTGTTATCTATATTTTGTTCAAGTTCAACAACTTCCAAGTTCCAACTGATGTGCCAATGCATGCCCAATGTCCCTTTGAAGTTGATTGTCATCAAAGTAGCTATTGGCATGCGTACAAATGATTAGTTAAAACATTGCATAAGATATTTTTGTGTCACGTATAAGGCCAATGAAAAAACAGAGGAGATGTTTATCTGTAGATGAAAGGAGAAGAATCAGCCATTACCATGCCACCTCAACTGTAAGACTGTATATTACAGATGGGACATGATGAGGTCATCTCCAAGGAATACTCCTATATAGCAGAAATAAAGTGGCAAAAAAGCATCAGTGACAAAATTAGAAGTTGTATACACAAAATTGGATGTTGAATATATATATATTATACACATGGTGAACCCTTTAGGCAACAGGAGAACAGGATCTGAAAAACGTGCATTCCACAGAGCCTTACTGCAAATGGTTGTTACTTGCCATTTTGTCAGTTGCCTAACATATTTTGTCAATCCTGCTGTAGATCTCATAAACACACATATATAGAGAAAAACCAGTATTAGGCAGGTGAGTATTTTGAACCATATTAAGTAGTCAGTTGAAGGAATTGCTAATACAGTAATTCCTTTTGAACCTTGAAGCTGCACAAGCAGAATAGAATGAAGACAACTGCACGGATAGGAGTTGATTAACATCACAACTAAGGGAGGGAGGGAGGGAGGGAGAGAGAGAGAGAGAGCCCAAGTGCAAGTTCTTCTGGCTTCTTCTGCACGACCGTCTTTGGACTGCGACAAGGAGAAAGCGCCATGGTCTACAGGTCGAGGATGACTGTGCGCTGTGCAGCCAAGAACCAGAGTCGGCGGACCACTTAACGACGGCCTGCGTGTTTGCCCGCGAAGTGGGGTTCAGGGTCCTCGCGTCGTTGGGCCTTGCAGCGGTGGCTCCGCAACCGGCTACCTCAATCACTGACTGGTGGCTGTCCAGCAGGGCGCGAATAGGGGAGCAGTTGAAGCGAGGCTTCGACAGTCTCTTGATTTTGGGTCTTGTTTAGTTCGACTAAATTTGGAAATTTAGCTATTGTAGTACTTTCGTTTTTATTTCGCAAGTAATATTCAATTATGGACTAATTAGACTCAAAACGTTCGTCTCGCGATTTTCAACCAAACTGTGCAATTAGTTTTTTTCGTCTACATTTAATACTCCATACACGTATTACAAAATTTGATATAATAGCTACTGTAACACTTTTTGAGAAAACTTTTTGGAACAAGTCGGGCACGTGGTGCCTATGGAAGGAACGCAACCGCAGATTCTTCGATGGGATCTCATTGACCCCCGTCGCCGTCGCACACAAGATCGAGGAAGAGGCCGACAAGTGGCCTCAGGCAGGGTACTCGAACCTCGCAAAGCTTTGGGCTCAAGCACGGAGCTGAGTAACGTCGGGAGCTTATGTAGTCGCGACATTAGTTCCTATGTAATAGTTCGCTAAGGCTCACCTTATGGCATCCTTTTTGGCCTTTACTTGTTGTTCGCTAGGATCCATGTAAAAGGTTCTAACGGTCAGAGAAGGATGAATAGCATATTAAAAATTTCTACAACAACACTTAGTAAAAATATTAGACAATTAAATGAGGAAGTGAGTGTTGCATTAGCCTACTAAAAATACAAGCCACCTACCACAATTTTAATATCTATAGTCTTTATCCACACAATGGCTATGTCACTACACTAAATTAGTGAGCTCTTAAAGGCTAACTAAAGAGCATCACTAACCATTAGACACGACGCAAGCTAGCTCTCAAAACTAATTACACTAAAGAACTTAGCTTACACACTAGGAAAGTAATATAAGAGAGGAGGGTGATGATTATACCGACGTGTCGAGGAGTATACCAATCACAAAATGGAGCCAATTAATCAATCACAAGATAACCAATGAAATCCTCGGACAAGATGACACAAGATTTTTTACCGAGGTTCACTTGCTTGTCGACAAGCTAGTCTTTGTTGTGGCGATTCACTCACTTGGAGGTTTACGCGCTAATTGGCATCACACGCCAAACTCGCAACCGGGTGCCGCACAATCAACACAAGATAAGGATCACACAAGCCACAAACAATCCACTAGAGTACCTTTTGGCTTTTCATCGGAAAAATGTCAAGAACCCCTCACAATCACCACGATCGGAACCGAAGACAAGCACCTTTCTCCGCTTGACGATCCTCGCTGCACCAAGCCATCTAGGTGGCGGCAACCACCAAGAGTAACAAACGAACCCCGCAGTGAAACACGAACACCAAGTGCCTCTAGATGCAATCACTCAAGCAATGTATTTAGATTCACTTCCAATCTCATAAAGATAATGAATCAATGATAAAGATGAGTGGGGAGCTTTGACTAAGCTCACAAGGTTGCTATGTGGTAGAACAGCCTAATCTAATATCTCCTAAAAGTATTTGTCTTCTATTAGACACTAATTACCTAAGAGAGGACACTAAACCACGCAGTTCCATCGAGCACACCCAAGAGAGAACTCAAAAATCCATATTTTTCCATCAGAATCATAAATGAGATAATAAAGCTTGTAACATTCTTAAGCCATTTCTTACATCACTTTACTACACTACAGAATATAACCTCAATTTATGATAACAGCGGAATGTAACAATGTTATTAAAGTTACAGAGGAAGCAAGACTAATTTAACGACATGGTGGAGCATTAACATAGTGGATATTTTTATACAAGAGGTGCTAACAGATTTTACATCTTTTTTTTATAAAAACCTTCAGTGAGAGTTTTAAATAAACACTACGGTCATAGTGTAAAAGGAATTCTCTCTGAGCCCACTAGGAGGTTTTCACACAAAAGAGTCAACTCTATGTATCCTCCGATCACCTGCAATAGGGGAAATAAAATCCTGAGTACTTGATTGTACTCAACAAGACTTACCCGACAGGAGAAAAATAAAAGACTCCAGGGATATGTAAGGCTTATTTGGCT